>NW_027425195.1:0-7667 GCF_003597395.2 Chelonoidis abingdonii
TAGGGTGACCAGATGTCCCGATTTTATAGAGACAGGTCTGATATTTAGGGCTTTTCTTATATAGGCTCCTATTACCCTCCAACCCATCCTGATTTTTCACACTTGCTGTCTGGCAGAATAGGGTGGGAAGAGGAGGGGCAGGGGTGGAGCTGGCTCTTGGAGGAAGCGGTGGAGTGTGGGTGGAGCCTGCGACATTGGAAAGTTGGCTCTTGTGATTAGTTGAACAGATCAGCTTCCACCGATCCACAATATGTTGAGCGAAGTGGCTGATATAGTCTTCATTTTCAGCCAGCAGCATTCTGAATGTGCTTTGGCATTTTTCAATGGAAGTGGGGCGTGGTGCAGGGGTATGTGTACTGAGCCTAGTGGCTTGCTAGGCATGGCTGACAGCTTCTTAATGAGGCTTTGATCACTAACCCTTTTAGGATCTGTTAACTAGGGGGCAGGGCTACTCAGGGAGAACAGGGGTTTAAAAAGCCATCTCTTAAGTGACCAGAGGAACTAGCGAACAGCAGCAGCAAACAGGGGAGTTTTGTGAAATACACCTAACATTGTCTAAACTTAGGCCAATAACCTCACCCTCACAACTGCTGCAAGAGTAAAAATAATGCAGGCAGAAGTCCACCAGCAGGATAAGGGCTATCCAGTTTATTGCACCATATGAAGCATGTATGATTACATGCCTTGTGGTATATTTGTGCACTTGGTGGAAGCAGTACATCGCCCTCAGAGACCAAGTACAGGCTCTTGAAGACAAAGTGGCTGAAGTGGTAGAGCTAAAGGAGACATAGTGGCACATAGACAAGACTTTCCAGGACATAGTATAGCAACTCTCTCCCCCCTGCCCACCCCAAGTCTGCTTCTGTGTCATTGCTGATGCACTCTGTGCTGTTGAGGAGGATGAAAATCTCAGGGAAGAAGAACACAAAACTGGAGTGGATGGAAACAATCTTATAGCTGGGACTTGCCTTCCAGATGATGTCATGGTTCCTCTCGTACTGTGGATACCTCTCCAGTGGAAGAGCCCCCTGTGATTAGGAAGAGACAGATAATAGTTATGGGGAATTTGATTATTAGAAATATAGATAGCTCGGTTTGTGACGACTGGGAGTACCACATGGTGAACTGCCCGTTAGGTGCAAATGTTGCAGACTTCTTGATACATCTACACAGACTTAGGGGCAGCACTGGTGGTCGTGATATGTGCAAGTACAAGTGACTTAGGGAAAGGTAGGAAAGAGGTCGTGAAGGCCAAATTTAGGCTGCTAGATAAGAGATTAAAGTCCAAGATTTCTATGGTAGCATTCTCTGTAATGTTTCCAGTTCCATATGCAGGCCCAACTAGATGGGCAGAACTGCAAGGTCTCAACACATGGATAAGACGATAAGTGTTTTAGGAGGGTTTTAGGTTTATTAGAAACTGGGAAATCTTTTGGGAAGGGAGCAGCCTTTAGAGGAAGGATGGATTCTACCTAAACCAAAATGGAACCAGATGGCTATCATGTAAAATTCAAAAGGTCATAGCAGAGTTTTAAAACTAAGGACTGGGGAAAAGTGCACAGGTGCAGAAGAGTACACTGTTCAGACAGAGACATCCCATAGGGGAGGATCTATTAATGGGAATTCTCTATATCCTAGTAAAGAGGAGAGGCTAGAAGTTGATAAAGTACAAGTAAGAAGTGGAAAGAAACCATCAAATGAAAGTATCAGAGCGGTAGCCGTGTTAGTCTGGATCTGTAAAAGCAGCAGAAATCCTGTGCCACCTTATAAGTAACAGACGTTTTGGAGCATGAGCTTTCGTGGGTGAATCCCACTTCGTCAGATGCATGTAGTGTAAATTTCCAGGGGCAGGTACATATATGCTAGCAAGCAAGCTAGAGATAACGAGGTTAGTTCAATCAGGGAGGATGAGGCCCTGTTCTAGCAGTTGAGGTGTGAAAACCAAGACAGGAGAAACTGGTTCTGTAGTTGGCAAGCCATTCACAGTCTTTGTTCAATCCTGAGCTGATGGTGTCAAATTTGCAGGGTCCTGTGATGGTGTCGCTGGTGTAGAATATGTGGGCAGAGTTGGCATCGAGGTTTGTTGCATGGATTGGTTCCTGAGGTAGAGTTACTATGGTACGGTGTGCAGTTGCTGGTGAGAATACGTTTCAGGTTGGCAGGTTGTCTGTGGCAAGGATTGGCCTGCCACCCAAGGCCTGTGAAAGTGTGGGATCATTGTCCAGGATGGGTTGTAGATCCCTGATGATGCGTTGGAGGGTTTTAGCTGGGGGCTGTATGTGATGGCCAGTGGAGTCCTGTTGGGTTTTTTTCTTGGGTTTGTCTTGCAGTAGGAGGCTTCTGGGTACACGTCTGGCTCTGTTGATCTGTTTCCCTATTTCCTCGTGCGGGTATTGTAGTTTTTGAGAATGCTTGGTGGAGATTTTGTAGGTGTTGGTCTCTGTCTGAGGGGTTAGAGCAGATGCGGTTGTACCTCAGTGCTTGGCTGTAGACAATGGATTGTGTGATTGTGCCCGGGATGGAAGCTGGAGGCATGAAGGTAGGCATAGCGGTCGGTAGGTTTCGATATAGGGTGGTGTTAATGTGACCATCACTTATTTGCACCATGTGGTGTCTAGGAAGTGACCTCCCGTGTATATGGTCCAGGCTGAGGTTGATGGTGGGGTGGAAGCTTGTTGAAATCGTGGTGGAATTTTTCCAGAGTCTCCTTCCCATGGGTCCAGATGATGAAGATGTCATCAATGTAACGTAAGGTAGAGAAGGGGGATGAGTGGACGAGAGCTGAAGGAAGCGTTGGTTCCAGGTCAGCCATAAAAATATTGGCGTATTGTGGGCCATGCGGGTGCCCATAGCAGTGCCACTGATCTGGAGATATATATTGTCATCAAATTTGAAATAGTTGTGTGTGAGGATAAAGGCACAGAGCTCAGCAGCCAGTTGTGCCGTGGCATCATCAGGGATACTGTTCCTGACAGCTTGTATTTCATCTGTGTGTGGGATGTTTGTGTAGAGAGCCTCTACATCCACGGTGGATGGTGCACCCTAGATGGTGTTTTACAACAAGAGTCTGGTGGCAGGTGACCAAATTAATTGCATTGTAGTTTCATCCATACTGCGTGCCGGGAGAAACATAGGATGCGATAGGATGGTGGGTTTCTGGTAGTGACAATAAAGCATGTGTAGTTTCGCTCATGAAATAGTGGTGTCAGGAGGAATAGCTGGGAGTGCTGGTGGGCATAGGCGGTCTGAAGTAGAGAGGAGTCCGCATATCAAATGGAAAGAGTTCCCTTCCATTACATTATGTGAAGAGGGAGACCAATACATATTGACATAATTTTATAAATAGCTTGTATACAAATTGCTAGACAGTCTCAAAAACGTAAGATGTCGTGAAAGTCCAAGTGCCGGTATTAAATGAGCATAAACGATTTAATGGGCATCACAAAAAATTAGGTGGAATTAATGATTAATCAAATGCGGAGATGGTAATACCAAGGTACAAAATATACAGGAATGGACAGAGTCAGTGGTTGTGCTGGTTGGGGAGATGGTAAGAGTGAAGAGGAAGCAAAAAAAAGGTGCCACGCATGGCTAAATAAGCCCAAAGGTAAATGAGGCAGGTAGAGGCCAAAAGGCATCCTTTTAAAAAATTTGAAGGTCAGAATTACTACTGAGGAAAATAAGAAAGGAGAATAAACTCTGGGCAATTCAAGTTGTAAAAAGTACTAATAGAGGCAGGCCAAAAAGATAATTTTTGAAGACACGAGACTAATGGCATAAAAAATTTGTAGTATATCAGGAAGCAGGAAAGCCTGCCAAACACATTACGTGTGGCCATTTGGTAAGAGAGCGCTGCTACAAGGAGAACATCGAGGAAAGACAAGCGCTATTGGAGAGAAGCTAGATGGATTCTTTCATTGATTTTTCACTGCAGATGATGTGGAGGGAAGACATCCAAAGCCATTCTTTTTAGGTGACAAATCTTGAGTGAACTGATCCCAGACTGAGAGTCAAAGAGAGATTCTTACTCGGAAACAAATTGATGTATCTAAATAATAATTAAATTGCCGTTATGGAGACAAATGGTATGTTGCCCAAAAGAGTTCTGAAGGAACACTCAAAATGTAAAAATTACAGAACTACTACCGATCTGGTAATATAACCTATCGCTTAAATCAAGCTTCGGCACCAGACCAAATTGCGCTTGAAACTATAATGAAGAACCAGGGAATTATCAGACAAATAGATCGGGGCTAATGAGAAACACAAATTTGTTGCCGACAATAGTCAACACAGATTTCGCTAAGCGGAAACCATTGTCTCACCAATCTATTATATTATTCGTTGAGGGAAGAGGTCAACAGGAGAACCTCGGGACAAGGATTTTTATATCTAAGTGCAATATTGCAAATGTGGTATACTTAAACTTTCAGAAAGTCTTTTGACGAGAGGTGCCTTCACCAAAGGCTTATCTCTTTAAGCGAAACCTTTAAGCACAGACATCGGATGAAGAAGAGAAGGTCCTCACATGGGCTCAGTAATTTGGTGTAAAGGACCAGAAAACAAAAAGACGGAGATCGGACCATAAACAGCTGTTTATTTTCAGACTTGAGAGTGAGAGGTGGTAAATTAGCAGCGAATCCCCTAGAGATGTGTACTGGACGCAGTGGCTGGTCAATGTTTGTTAATAAATGATCTCTGACAAACCAGTTGAAGTTGCGAAAAAGTTTTGCAGAACAATACCAAAATTGTACTCAAACTAGTTTTAAGTCTGAAGTTGATTGAGAAGAGTTGACAAAGGGATCTCAGCAAAACTGGGTGTTTGGAAAAACAAAATGGCCAGATATGAAAATTCAATGATTGGAACCTGCCAGAAGTTAATGGATATTGTTTGTAAAACATAATCCCATGTAATTATATACGAAAAATGATGGCATCTAAATGAGCCGTTACCACTCAAGAAAGAGATCTTGGAACCATTAGGGATAGTTCTCTGAAAACATCCACTCAATGTGCGGTGGCAGTCAAAAAAGCTAACAATATTTGGAACCATTAGGAAAAAGATTGATACTAAGACAGTAAATATCATAATGCCGCTATATAAATCCATGGCACACCCACACCTTGAACACTGCATGAAGTTCTGGTCACCCCATCTCAAAAAAGATATATTAGAAATGTAAAAGGCACAGAGAAGGCCAACAAAAATTATTAGGGGTATGAAGCAGCTTCCATATGAAGAGAGATTAAAAAGACTGGGATTATTCAGGTTGGAAAAGAGACCCTTCGGTGGGATACGATAGAGGTCTATAAAATCATGAGTGGTGCAGAGAAAGTGAATAAGGAAATGTTATTTGCTCCTTCACATAACACAAGAACCAGGTGTCACTCAAAGAAATTAATAGGCAGCAAGTTTAAAACAAACAAAAGCCAGTACTCCTTCATGCAATGCACATTCAACCTGTGGAACTCATTGCCAGGGAATGTTGTGAAGGTCAAAATTATAACTGGGTTCAAAAAAGAATTAGATAAATTCATGGAGCATAGGTCCATCAATGATTATTAGCCAAGATGGTCAGGGATGGAATCCCATGCTCTGTGTGTCATAAGAACATAAGAAATAAATCAGAAGCACCTCACTTTTAGCATACACTAGGATTTGGGAACATTTCAGAATTTGGGAGCATTCCGGTTGCTGGCTACTGACATCTTGGATTATGTAGATTCAGGAGAGAGAGTAAAATTTTACCCTCCCTCTAATTCTCCTTCCCAAACTCTGATTTGGAATCTGCTGTCTGTGGGAAATTTTTTTCCTCTTTGCTCAATTCTCCTTAATGTGGGATGGAGTTATTTCCACCCCCATCCCCAGCTCCTTGCATGGCTACAGACTCTTTAGCATATAGAACTACATCCTACTGTGAATAAGGAAGTCTTAGTTGCCTTCATATCTGCACCTTCCCTCGGACCACACAGAGCATGCTCCGCAGGTCACTAAGGGCTAGATCCTCCAAATGCTTCCTATTGAACAGACAGCTTATCAGAACAGAGTCAATGGGACTACTGAAGGAAAAGCTGTGGTTGTGTAAGAATGTGGCTTCAGAATTTAGTGGGTCACTTGCCACAGTGGAAGGAAAGATTCTGGATTGCAAGTTGCAGCCAACATCAAGTTCTAGAATTATGTAACGCTTAAATAAAATAATTTAAATGGTAAAATACGAGCTCCCTTGACTTAATACAAACAACACCACAAGCACTAAGCTTGGTAGGAAATGTTTGCAACATCAGACCTTGATATTGACTGAGAACCAAGAGAATAGAGCTAGACAGAGACCTGAGACTCAGTTTTTTTACTATTATCATAAATAAAAGTGCAAGTTGGTGTTGCTGTGATTCATAGGGTCAGATTTTTTTTGAGAGTTTACTGACATCTACTGGGACCATGTGAAAATGTGCAATAATCTCGAAAGCTTCATAAAGTTTAAACATAAGTGTGTGTCTGAATATTTGTACAGTATTGGAAATACATTTACTGTCCACTATTCTCCTCTCTGAGGCTACATCTCCACTTGGAGCTGGGTGTATGTTTCTCAGCACAAGTACACATTCACACTAGTTCTCATTGCCCTAGCACACTAAAAATAGCAACGTAGCTGCAATGGCACAGGCAGCAGTGAACTGTGGCATGGGCCAGCCACCCCGAGCATGTACTTAAGGGGTCAGGATGGGTTTGTACTCAGGGTGGCTAGCCTGTACCACCACTCGCTACTCCCCCATTTTACTGTGAGCACTAGCTCAGTCAGAGCTAGCACTAATATGCCTTCTTGAGCTAGGAATCGCACTCCAGCTTAAGTACAGACTTCGCCTAAAATGGTTCCTTCATTCAGTCAAAGTATATAAACAATATCATGTAACTCAGTTGACCAACCACACAACATGAACAGTGAATGCCAAACAATTTATGAATAACCCACTAGGAAAGCTTTTCATCTGAACTATTCACTGACTACTTCTGAAGGACAAATGCATTCCAGGGAAATGCAGTTCACAAACCACTGGCTAACTGAAAAGGAGCTGTATTTGCAATTAATATGTGATAGGTAGAAAAAAAACACACACTGGAAAGCTAAGAGTGCAGGAAAAACTCTGGGCCTTGGAGACCCTGCCTCATCAGGCCAGCTGGGCATGCTCCAGTTGGAGGAGGGACTTAAAAGGTAGTATCTTCAGCACTGCAAAGTGACAGGTGGAGAGAGGCACCTGCTGCTGTAGAGGGACTACATCAGGAAGGCATTTCCAGAGGATGTCTGCTACACACAGCTGAGACTCCCTACTTTGTTAAGGCCTGTGGACCAACTTGCCAGGGACAACTGCAAGCCATGATATGCCCCAAGGGGAAGTGTAAAGCAGTAGAAAAAGCCCAGGAGACCGTATTTGCTGGACAGCAGGTAGCGGACTCCTGCATTACGGTGTGCAAGAGGCGACTCAAGAGGGTCCCTGGGTCAGAAACCTATGGAGTAGGAGGGCCTGGGATCGCTTACTCCATAACCGATAGATTGCGCTACCATAAGAGACTGCAGCCACTAGGTGGGGAGGTTCACCCTCCCTCACATGTTATTTATTAGACAATTAAATGTGAAAGCAGCAGAGAATCCTGTGGCACCTTATAGACT
>NW_027425195.1:9626-10888 GCF_003597395.2 Chelonoidis abingdonii
CTTACCAACTCTGAGAGGCCAATTAAGTAAGAGAAAAAAACTTTTGAAGTGATAGTCAAGATAGCCCAGTACAGACAGTTTGTAGTGAGATTGCTAGAGATACAGTCCATAGCATCATAACAGAGTATCTGTTCCCAGTAAGAGACAGTGATGCCTATTAATCTAAACAATCTGTAACTAGATGTGGGCAAATGCCCTAACAAATAAGAGGAACACATCCAAATTGACTAGACTTGTGTTTAATGTAGCTCATTTCATATTCCAAGTTTCCCGAATGCCTGTGCAATAATGAGCTCTGTGTATATTGCTTCCTCTGTATTATCTTCCTAGGCAGACAGAGCAGCTACTCTGCATTCAGCAGTCACGACAGTCATGGGCATTCAAATCTGTTTTACTCAGAGAGGGGATGTTGGCCTGGGCAGGGGAAAATATACTGCTGAGATCTTTAGCTACCAACAGAACAAGCCTTGCTGAACAAGGACGAAAGGGACCTTGGTTTACCATCTCACTGGAAGGACAGCACTTGAATAGTAGTGCAGCATCAGCGCTTCTGTGGGAGACAAAGTCCTGGGGATGCAGGGGTTATGCAGCCACAACCCTCTCTCCTGGATTGAGCAATGCTTGAAGAGTTGCTTCTCTGAAGCTAGCTGTGGGCTAGATCCTGAGAAGCGATGAGTACATGAAACTTCAATGACAGCTGTGGGTGTCTGGCCCACTGTTAGTTACACAGAAGCATCAATCGCTTCCTGCCTTTATAATTTTGAATAGGCAAGAGGCAAGATTTGCTTCCATCTGAGTCCGCCTTTTTCCTCTTCTTCCAGTGAAATTTCCACTAACTTCTGCAGAGGAAATGTTTTAAAAATGTTTTGATTTTGATATGTTGCACTATTTTCCTTTACTTAGACAACTCCAGTCCCTACTCCCCCTCCTCACATGCCCACACCCCATCTTGCTGTAGGGCAATGTAGCAATTTCAAAATTAAATCCATCTAGAGCTGTTCCCCAGATGCAGGGCCAACCGAGGTGGTGTTTTGTCAAAACTGGTTGATGGAACTATGTTTCCTCAATATGTCTGACATCGCATCCCTGTCCCCTACAGCTCCCAACTCCATCAACCCCCCCCAATAACATGGCTCCCCTTAAGATACCCATTAAAGCCCCTGCCCCAGTCCATCCATGCCAGACCCCCACAGTCCCATTCCCCAGCATCCTTATGTGGATTTATCCATACTTACATATGCACTATATGGTTAAGTATCAGA
>NW_027425196.1:0-7007 GCF_003597395.2 Chelonoidis abingdonii
CCGGGTGTCCTTAGCCTCTGATTGCCAGAAGCTGGGATGGATGACAAGGGATGAATCCCTGTTCTGTTCATTCCATCTGAAGTATCTGGCAATGGCCACTGTCAGAAGACAGAATACTGGGCTAGATGAACCATCAGTCTGACCCCAGTATGGCTATTCTTATATTCTAAGGTTGTCCAAAGCTGTGTGAAACATTTAAAGGGACAGCAGCAACCTGCCTATTTCACATTCCCTAGCCTGAAAGCATGAGGATCCACAAAAAGTATGAGTGAGTGATGTGTATAGTGCGCTGGATCCCTGGAAAAAGTCCTTCTTTAAGAGATGATATTCCTGGTAATAGACACCTGCTCCAGTTGCACAGCTGGAGAAGGATGGCAGTTCTTTTTTCAGTACAATGTCCTGAACTTGGTCACTGTCACTTGCTTGATAAAATGATTAAGAAAATACTCTTCAACTTCTGACAAAAGAATTACAATAAGTGGTGTGGCAGACACGGGCAGGAGGAAAATTATACTGTTGCTCCCAGGCAGAGTGGAGAATACAGAATGGGTACTATATGTCTATCTTCAGAACGTTCAGACTGCAGCTACAGAAACCTAAATCAATGCCATTTGAACCCCAAAATCACCTGGATCTTTGCACTCTGAATATTCTCATGGAACTTCTTTTTCACTTCCCCCTACAAAGGGAAGGAAGCTCAGACAGTGAGTGATTGCACAGCCTGCAAAGCTGTTCCTACAGTCTGAAGATGGGGTTTTGCCTCGGAAGACACCGGTGTCTGTCTTGATTAGAATACGATACTTGATATAAGTCATGTAACAGATACAAAGAAAATACCTTGGCAAAGCCCTGAGGAACCAGGATAGTCTGAGCTGCTTAAGAAGATTTGTGAGATGTATTTATGTCCTGGGCACTGGATTTGGTTTTAACCTGCCCGGTTACAGGAGTTTCAGTGTACAAGAAGATGCTTTTTTTCTATTCACCCCTTCTTCAAATGGCCAACAGACTTTCCAAAATCTTATTACTTAAAATCTCATTGCGGCCTGGGTTGCTTTAACACCATCCTCAACATGGGAACGGTATAAAGATGGCTAGGGGTAGGATTTGTGGAGCAAACGTCCATTTATTGATGATTAGAAAGTGAGTGGAAGTGTTAAATCATAGATTGTGTTTTAACACAGGTGGGGCATTGACTATATCATAAGCAAGAGTGAATGCTTTGGGAGGGACAGAAAAACAACTTCTGCTCACTCAGAGTATGCTTGAGCGCTGTGCCAGATGTACTCTAGTCCTGCAAGTAAGAACATAAGAATGGCCATGCTGGATCAGACCAATGGTCCATCTAAGCTAGAATCCTGTCTTCCAACAGTGCTTGGTGCCAGATGTTTCAGAGGGAATGAACAGAACAGGGCAATTATTGAGTGATCCATTCCCTGTTGTCCAGTCCCAGCTTTTTGGCAGTCGGAGATTTAGGGACACCTGTAGCATGGGGTTGCATCCCTGACCATCTTAGCTAATAGCCATTGATAGATCTATCCTCCATGAACTTCTCTAATTGTACTTTTGGCCATGACAGCATCCGACGGCAATGAGTTCCACAGGTTGACTATGCATTGTTTGAAGAAGTACTTATGTTTGTTTTAAACCTGATGCCTATTAATTTCATTGGGTGACCCCTAGTTTAGTAATCGTGTTTCTATGTGAGCAGTAAATGTACAACTCCGCTATCCCTTTCTCATACAATTCAGGTTTTATAGGCCTCTGTTTATCCCCCCTTAATCATCCCTTTTCTAAGCAGAACGTTCCAGTCTTTTTTATCTCTCCTCCGTGGAAGCTGTCTATCTCGTAATCATTTTCATTGCCCTTCTCTGCACCTTTGCAATTCTAATATATCGTTTTTGAGATGGGGTGACCAGAACTGCATGCAGTATTCAAGGTGTGGGTCTACCATGGATTTATACAGTGGATTATGACTGTTCTTGTTTTGTGTGTCCCTGTGCATGATCACTCGGTGCTGCTGGGGAGAGGGTAGGGAACAGCTCATATGAATCTGATCCCTCTGAACTGCTCTGCGAGGGATACATTCATGCTATTCCCAAGCACCATAATGGGACCCAGTTCCTGTGAGTGTCTGCTTCTGCTGAGCACTACGCAGAGACTATCCAAAGAACAGGAGAGTTATGCTCTTTGGGCCCAGTTCTCCATTGCCCTTCACTTGGTATAGTCATGTCCGTCAGTGCAAAGTGAGCGTAAAATGCTGCCATTCTAATGTGATGGCACAGGGCGCACAGCAATAGAGAATTAAGCCCATATTGTATAGTCTACTAATTAGGAATAAGAGCCATGTCCCAAGTGCAACCAACTTCCTGTCTGACTGCACATTACGAATCCCCCTTCTGCTTCCAAATCTCTGGCCAGGTCTACACTACGAGATTAAATCGATTTTAGATACGCAGTTTCAGCTACGAGAATAGCGTAGCTGAAATCGAATATCTAAAATCGATTTACTCACCCGTCTTCACCGCGCGGCTCACTGTGTCGAATCCGGAAGTCCGGTCGTCTAGCTGGAGTTCCGGAATCGATCTAAGCACGCTCTGGGATCGAGATATCGCGTCCAGACCAGACGCGATATTTCAATCCCCGAGCAATCGATTTTAACGCACTGATCTGGCGCGTAGTCTAGAAGTGGCCTCTGTTTCCCTACCTCACCACATATCTTCTCTTTTTACCCTTTCCCACATGCCCCTTCTCTACTCCTATCTCCAGTTCTATAGATTCTTGCATCTCAGATCCAAACTCCAGACTCTCATTATTCCCTGCCCTGATACGTTTTTCTTCCCCTTTTCTTTCCGTTCTTCTCTCTAGCCTTCCCATCTTTGTTATACACCCCAAACTCCCCTTTCTCCCCAACCAAGCCCTCACTTTGACTCCTCCACTCCTCCCAAATCCCCTTCTGTCTCATTCAGATCCTTAGTCCAAATACTTACTCATACTTGTGCTCCTAAAAAGGTGTAGGCCCGTAGCTACAGAAAACAGTGCAGAGTGAAAATGTGAGCTGTGCAACTGCTTTGAGTGGTGATGGCAAGGGCATCCGCAAGGAACATGAAAATGAGGTTCCCTCCCCCCATTGTGGCATCTGTACTATCTATTCTGTAATGCCTGGCTGGATGCAGGCAACAGTAGGGAGATAGGGTGGCATCAGCTTTAAAAAGCCCCTCAGGCTATTGCAGAATCGCTACAAAGTAGCATGAGCTGAAAGTGGCAGAGGCTGAGAGAGAGTCTCCAGCACAGGGATTGGTCAATGAAACTGTCAGTCTCTGATGTAACAAGTGGTATTCCAGTTGTCACTTTTTAGAACTCTGAAGCTGATCCTGGAATTGAGGTCTGCTTTTTGGCGGCAACCTTTCACTGACTGCCAAATTCAGCTAATCAGGCTTCAGAGTAATGGGGAAAAATAGGTCTGATTTCATCCCCCCAGCACCAACTAGAAAGCAGTCCCCTACCCAAGGGCACTGAGCAGTCTAGTGACGGGGAGAAGGACTGGAAGATATTCCCCCCTATACTGGGTGCTGGGCTGAGGGACTGGGTGAGTTACCGGGGATAGCAAGCTAGGAATAAAGGTAGTACAAGAACCATCAACTATGATAAAGGTCTGCCAATGGCATTTAGAGGGGATAGAGCACAGACAATGAGGATGAGTTCAGGTCGCTTTTTGAGAGGAGGAACAAAGACTTATTTTAATTGTTTTAATTTGCTCTTACTGTAAACATTTTAGTGTTTATCTTGTTTTACTAAAAATCTGGTGTAAGGGAAAGTGGAGAATATGGTGTCAGTGCAGAAAAATGTTCTCAGCTCGAAGGTAAGTACCTCTATCCTTATCTATGAAAAAGAGAATCCTGTGCACACTGCATTTTGGAAAAGAGAGAAGAACAAAGCCAGCATGGGTCTATGGCAGATGTTAAAGCACAATAACAACTTGGTAACAACTGACCAGTCCTCCGACCTGTAAATACTCAGGGGTGTGAAACAAATCAGTTAGCCTAGGCCAGGGGTAAATGCGCCCGCGTCCTGGCTGGTGGTCGAGCATCTGCTGAAATGCCACTGAAATTTGGCCGTGTTTCGGCGGATGCTCAACCACTGCCATGGTCCTTCGTCTGGCGCCTGCCAGATGAAAAGCTTGGGGACCACTGGCCTAGGCTTTATATTTACTGTTTCCTCCATTTACATAATGTATCAGTCTGAGCTACACTTGAATAGTTTTTCGTCGTTTAGGCTGGGTGCCAGATAATAATTACACGAGTCTGTGAGTTGGGTGAAGGATGGAAAGGTTTTTCTGAACTATTCTCTGTCCATCTTCCATTTCACCTCCAGGACAGCAGCTGGCGCACTGCACTCCCCTTACACAAAACTTCCTTTATGTCCTTCAAAATTCCCTTCCTCTTTATTCTCTTACTTTGAACTCACTACTCTCTACTACCCTGCTCAGTACAAACTCCCCTTTTTGGTACCCAAATCATAAAGCTCTTGCTTTCCTTCCCACATCAGACCTTGGTTTCCTTGTGGTGCCAGGGCCCCAGTTTTGTTCACTCTTGTTTTCTTGCATCATTTGGTGTATTCTCCCCCTTGGTACCCCTTTTCCTGTTGCCATGATTCTTTCATCTGCACTTTACATACTTCTCATGGCCCCTTTAAGCTTTCATATCCCTTTGTTCCATTATTTCTTATTCATCATTGCATTTCTCCTCTCCCATTCTTTCAGTCTTCCATCCAAATCCCTATTCCTTTTGTGCATTTTCTTCCTCTTTCCTCAAATGCTCTGCAGCATATTTTATAATAATCTAACCCTATTTAATGGGTTGTGTTGCAACAGAGTAAAGTTTTAAGCTTTTTCAGCTGTTCTGTTTGACTGTTACTGATGCCCAAACATGAACCAGGTCCAAATTCTATTTATCTAAGTGCTTATATGGCCCCCATAACTGTAGTGTTTGAGAGCCTAGGGGTCCTTTTCAGCCCTTCATTCTAGTTAATTAATCTTGCCTTTACATACCTAAACCACTTGCCTCAAGTCAGTTTCCACCATGTAGGAGAATGGCCAGGCAGTTTCCTTTGAGCCAGACACCAGTATGCCTCATATACTGGCCAGGAGGGAGTGTTTACCATCATTCTCTCAGGAGAGCAAGCATCATTTCCAAAGCAGGCGTGAGCATAACTGGAAGCCACTGTCAGCAGACTAGCATTGCTTCCAGGCTGGCTAAAAAGCTGCAGTTAATATTTTCCAGGTTTACATGTTCACTATCTTAAAACAAATATTACAGACATTATTTGGATTATCATTCAAGCTTTTTTATTAACTGGACAAATTAAATTTAAAGCAAGGCTCTTCTCTTTATCCCTCTGCTGAAGTCTCCCACCTCCTGTGAAGAGATGGATCTCCAAAATGCTGTCCGTCTCTGCCTCCTGCAATGATGGAGGAGGAAAAAAAGTCTCTGCTACTCTATTCCTCCCTCATCCTTCAATTTTTGCGTCCTGCTGCCCTTTGTGAATAATATGAATATCTGCCTCTGAGTTCATAGGTATATCTCCATGTATTATTTCCTCTCTCTCATGAAACTGGAAGGGACCTTGAAGGGTCATTGAGTCCAGTCCCCTGCCTTCACTAACAGGACCAAGTACTGATTTTGCCCCAGATCCCCTAAATGGACCCCTCAAGGATTGAACTCACAACCCTGGGTTTAGCAGACTAATGTGCAAACCTCTGAATGATCTCACCCCCCTGAAGGGAAAGGTCCATAAATGGCTATGAGCCAAGATGGGTAGGAATGCAACCCCCATACTCTGAGTGTCCCCAGCCCTTGCCAGAAGTTGAGAGTGGATCAAAGGGAATGGATCACTTGATGATTGCCTGTTCTGGTCATTTCCTCTGAAGCACCTAGTGTTGGCCACTGTCAGAAGACAGGATACTGGGCTACATGGACCATTGGTCAAACCCATTATGTTCTCCTAAACACTCACTTCTTCTCTGAGGCCCACAGACATTAACTCGCATTAATCAAATGCCCTCTTTCCCTTCTCCAACATTGTTTTGATGGGGAAAAGGGAGTAAAACATGAGTAACACCACAACAACACAATGTAATATTTAATCCTCCTCTCTGGGTCTTCCAGTGGGGCATCCTTTATCTAGCCATCTCTTAAATAAAAAGATTATAATGGATGGAAAGAATGGTAAACTGCAGACATACATTGATGACAAACCAGTAGATTTTGCTATTGGTGTGTGTGGAACACAGTATGGAATCATTGTGTTATTGTATAGAAGCAGCTCATCTCCCATTGACACCCATGGGAGTTTACGATACTTAGCAGCTTGAGCTCATACTATGTAACTGATTTCCCAAGAAATGGTTACAAAGTTTTTTGCTTTTTAACATTACTGTACATAATTATAAGGGCCAATGTGTAGCCAAAGAAACTGTTGACAACTTCTGCTGAGATTTTTGCCCCAATTCTGCAAATGTTGAGGATATGTCACCAGATTTGAGAGGATGGGCACTGATAGGCCTGGTCACTCTGCAGCAACCTGTACCAGGCCTAGCAGCACTATTAGCAGTTACACTGTTGTATTTGTATTGTGGTTGTACCCACAGGCCCCACTCAGGATCTGAGCCATATTGTGCAAGATGCTGTACAAACATGAGGTAAGAAATAGCACCTGCCCCAGTAATCTTACAGTGTGAAAAAAAAAGTGCTTGGCTATTCTGGTTGGAACTGAGGTACAGTATTAAGATTACTGTGGGGAATGGGAGCCTGGGAAATAAAACTTACAAAAGGTCAAGAGTGAATGGGAGTTTCTTGATATCTACCTTACCATTCCTAGCCAGGCAGCATGACATGATGGGGAATCAGAAGATGCTGAATCCCATGCTGGATAAATTGGAGAGAGGAATGAGTATAATAAATGTTTAACCTGCATATAGAATATCAGGGTTGGAAGGGACCTCAGGCAGT
>NW_027425197.1:0-3002 GCF_003597395.2 Chelonoidis abingdonii
CCGCCAGCTCCCAGCTGTGGCGCTCCACTTCCTGCCATTGGTGAGTGCGGGGAGGTTGGGGAAAGGGCGCCCCCCGTACTCACCTGCAGCAGGAAGCGAGGCAGCCTGGCCCCAGCCCGCTCCACTCCACCAGCTCCCAGCCACAGCGCTCCACTTCCCGCCACAGGAGAGTACGGGGGCGTCCTTTCCCTAACCTCCCTGTACTCACCGGCGGTGGGAATCAGAGCGCTGCGGCTGGGAGCTGGTGGAGTGGAGCGGGCTGGGGCGGGGCTGCTCTGCTTCCCCCTGCTGGAGAGCGCGGGGGGGGAGACCCCTTCCCCCAAACCCCCTGCCCCGAGCGACATGGCTGGGGCCAGGGCAAAGGAAGCAGAGCGGCCTGTTCCCGGCCTCCTGAATCATCTGGGCCACTCTGGGACTGTAGGCCCCCCAAAAGTGCCCTCCCACAGCTCCTGCCCCCCAGTCCTTGGGGGGGAGCCCCTGACCACACCCGAGACCCTCTGCCCCTTATCGAACCCCTCAGCCCTGGCCTGGCCCAGCACTCTTAACACACTGCTCAGAGCAGCGTGTCAGAGCTTTACCGCGTTGTATGCGAACCCGCGTTATATCAGGGCAGAGGTGTATATGAAAAACTGGGCCGCGGCCCGTCAGGTAAACAAACTGTCTCGCAGCTCAGCTGACGGGCAACTGGCCAAAGGTTGTTGCCAACCCCATATATTAAAAAATGTATGATCTATGGCATGGGATAGCCAGATCAGACTGGGCCTATGTAATGTATTATTAGGTCCTCATAGCAGACTGAGATTCTGCCAAATTCCAGATTTTCTTTAAAAATAAAACTTTCTGGCTCTTATGGTCACTAAGAAAACCTAACAAACATCAAGCAGTGTAGCATGGTCTTAGAGTGAAGCTACAGCGTTGAGAGATGTGGAATCTCCCGCACAACCCAATTTATCTAAATGACATGTTAACTGTGGAGCCAGGGCCTGAATTTCTAAAAGCACAGATGGGCCAATTCTGCATGCAAAATGCGTGTGTCCTTACATACCCAATTTACATGGGCAGTTATTGCAATTGCATGTGCAAATAGCCAAAGCAACAAGAGCATAGAACAAATCTATTTTACCAACATATCCTATTCAAACAACGTCCTTCCTGATCATAATTATCATGTGATAAAATCCAATCACATGGCATTTCTTATTGCTTGGAACTGTGCATCTGTGCAGGGGTTTCAGAAAAATGTTGGCTGATGGTGTGTGTGCACCTAGAAAATATGACAGTGGAGCTGAAAAGAGGAAAGTGCAGAAGTTAAAAATGAGTCACAAGGAACAGTTGTTAAACAAAATACCAGACTTGACAGGCTGTTTCAGTAATCCGCCAATAAATGCACCAGATATCAGTGATTTGGAAAATAAGTCAACGTGCATCACAAATCCACGTGAGGGAACAACAGCAGCCACAACAGTCAGCCAACCAGTCAGTTCTGGACGAGGGTGAAATAGCTGTAGGTGATGAAGGTAAAAATGCAGCTAACTTTGACCAGTGCAGCATGCTGGAGCCCAGTAAATGAAATGGTGCGATCGTACTGGATCACCAAAGGGCCAACACTGCGTCAAAACAAAAACTGTGATTTTTCAGTGTCTGAAAAACAATACAAACAGCAGAAAAGGTGTTTATTGAAAACCCTCTTCACAATGGGGAATCTGTCCCTCATGAGCAGCTTCTTTATTCTCCATTGACAGGGTCTGGTTTTTGTTTTGTGCGTCGCTTGTTTGGAGATTCGTCCTCTCATACAACAGCATTTAGTGGTTGTGGCTTTACTGACTGGAAACATGCTGGAATTCATGTTGTTGAGCAGGAGAGCAATATTTGTCACTGAAATGCAACGCTTACCTGGATCTCTCGCACACAAGCCAAAGGCAAATTGACTCAGAACTAAAAAAACTGACCTTGCTTATTGTAAAGAAGCCCTCAGACGGGTTGTTAAGTGTCTAGCAGACTGTGGGCTTTCTTTCAGAGGAGACAGGGAAACTGTTGGATCCACCAGTAACGGGCATTACTTGGGCACCTCGGAATTATTGAGTCACTTTGATCCTTTTCTAAATGAACATATAAAAAAATTTGGGAACCCCGATAAAGGAAGGCCTTCATACCTTTCTTCAGTGATTTGTGAGGAATTTATAACTTTAATGCGACAAAGGTGCTTTCAGAAATAAACAGTCAGTTGCAGGTTGCAAAGTACTTTTCAATTATTGTAGATTCCACTTCTGACATATCCCACGTAGATCAACTTACATTCATTGTCCTCTATGTATCGCAAGAGAGGCACATTCAAAAGTGTTTTCTTAAATTTCTCACAATAACGAGTCATACTGGAGAATCACTTTGTAATTCAGTTTTGCCAGTTTTGCATATCGGACATTGACATAGCAAATTGCAGAGGTCAGTGTTATGACAATGCTAGTAACACATCAGGGGCATACAAAGGTCTGCATTCACAAATTCAGGAGATAAACCCTTTAGTAGAGTGGGCACCTTGCGCATTGGGAGTGATCCCTCTGGCCACAGTTGTGACGTTGCACTCCATATGCTTCATGGAAATATGCTTATGAATATGACATAACTGGAATATGCTTTACACTAAATACCCCTTGTATGGTGTCATTAGAAAGCTTGTAATCTAATAAGTGTGTTCATCCTATTTGTTTGCATGTATTATTTCTATATCTGGAGTTAGGAGAATAAGATATAAACTTGTATCACTGATGTAAACATATTAAGTGAAGGCCATCACGGGTGCTCCAGAAACAATTAGCTGTAAATGGCCTTAGTCACGTGAACGCCTTCCTGTGTACATGGGGGCCAGCCCGTGGGGAATGGAAACTAGGGGGGGTCTCACAGTGACATGTCACCATATCACCTGATACTGGAATCCATCTAAAATCCGGTACTTTTCCATTCAGAGGGAGGGGTGGGGACCCAGAGAGACAAAGGATTCCCAG
>NW_027425197.1:4868-9159 GCF_003597395.2 Chelonoidis abingdonii
CTGCCCCCTCTCAACTCCACCCTTCTCCCTCCTGCCACCCTCTCCCCTCCCCCCACGCTTCCCGGGGGCTCCTCTGACCCCCTCCTCCCGCCCCTGCCTCTACCCTCCCACGCCGCCGCTCTCTCCCGCCCCTCCCCTCGACCCCGCACCCTTCTCCTTCCTTGCACCTCCCCCTCCCTTCCCCCAGCCCACGCCCCCGCCCCACTCCTCCGCCCTCCTCCCCCTCGACCCGCCCCTTCTCCTTCTCTGCACCTCCCCCTCCTATCCCTGCCTCCGCACCAGGCCCTCCTCCGCCCTCCCTCGACCCCCCTCACTCCCTTCTCCCTGCACCTCCCCCTCGCCCTCCCATCGCCCGCCCCGCCTCCTCTCCTCCGCCCCTCCCTCGACCCCGCCCCTCTTTCTCTCCTGCAACTCCCCTCCTCCCCACAGCCCCGCCCGCCACCTCTCCTGCCCTCCCCTCGACCCGCCCCTTCTCCTCTCCTGCACCTCCCCTCCCCCCCACAGCCCCGCCCACGCCCCGCCGCCGGTTGGCTTCGGTCGCTGGCGCAGGGTGTGCACGTAGGTAGTTCCGGCCGGAAGGGCGCAGGCTAGGGGTCATGCTTCCCGCCCGGTCCGGCCCGCAGCCGCCGCCAGCGCCGGGCCCGGTAGGCCGCACGCGCTCTGGCTGGCGGGGGCAGCGAGCCGAGCGCGCTACTGCCTGCTGGCGCGCGGGGGCGAGCGCAGGGCGCGCGGAACCCGCATCGGGGAAGAGGCAGAGGCTCCGCGGTCGCCATGGCAGCGCCTCGGGGGAGGGTGAGCAGGCGGGGGGGCCGCCGCGTCCGCGCCCCGGATTGTCACCCCCCCCCCCGCACAGATGGGAAATGAGCAGGGAAGGTTGCGCGGCTCGCACTGAGCAGGCGCCCGGGGAGAGGCGGGGCGCTGAGGGGCCGGGCCGGTTCTGAGACCCCCCGCAGCGCACCTGGCGTGGTGTCATTCCCCCCCCCCCGCACATGATGGGGAAACTGAGCATGAAGGGTGCCGCGGCTCGGCACTGACCAGGCGCCCGGGGGGGGGAGCGCGGGGGGGGCCGGGCCGGTTTCTTGAGACCCCCCCGCGCACCTGGCTGGTGTCATTCCCCCTCCCCCCCCCGCACAGATGGGGAAACTGAGGCAGGAAGGTGCCGCGGCTCGGCACTGAGCAGGCGCCCGGGGGGAGGGGGGAGCGCGGGGGGGCTGAGCCGGTTCCTGAGACCCCCCCGCGCACCTGGTTGGTGCTGCCTGTGTGGCGGGAGGACTGGTGTCATTCCCCATCCCCCACTGCACAGATGGGGAAACTGAGGCAGGCAGATGCTGCGGTTGGGCACTGAGCAGGGACTGGTGGCCGCATGTTCCGTGTTGGGGGGGCCCCCCCGATTGTCCTGGGGCCTGGTGTGTCTCTGGGAAGGGGGGTCCCCCACGCTCCTCAGTGGAAACCCTCCCTGGGCCAGGCTGACCTGCCCGGCTCCCAGCCTAGGGGTAGGGAGGCCCCAGCAGCTCCTGCCTGCAGGGCTGTGAGCCCACGGTCCAGTCACCACGTTGAGTGGGGCTGGGTCCAGCCTGGCAGGACAGGAGCCGCTGCAGCTTGCCTGTGCCGGAACCCAGCCCCTGCGCTGCGCTCGTGTGGGGCACTGGGCACGAGGGGAAGCTGCCCGCGGGTAGGTGGCATGGAGCTGGGCGGGGTCCCTTGGCCATGAGGCCAGGGAGTGGATGGCAGAGGAGGGGGTTGGAGCAGTGAGTGATGTGCCCACCTGCTGTGCTGCTGTGGGGAAGGGGCCTGGTTATCTCTGGCATGTCACCCCCTCCCTCAGCAGCCTGTACTGCACCCGGGAGTGGCACGGGGACCCCCGGAGATAACGTCAGAACGTCCAGACTGGGTCAAGCCAAGGGTCCATCCAGCCCAGTGTCCTGTCTGCCGACAGTGGCCAGTGCCAGGTGCCCCAGAGGGAATGAACAGACCAGGGAATCATCCAGTGATCCAGCCCCTGTCGCCCATTCCCAGCTTCTGGCAACCAGAGGCTGGAGACGCCATCCCTGTCCAGCCTGGCTAATAGCCATTGATGGACCTGTCCTCCAGGAACTTCTCTAGCTCTTTTTGAACCCTGTTCTAACTTGGCCTTCACAATATCCCCTGGCAAAGACTGTTGTATGATGAAATACTTCCTTTTGTTTTCAACCTGCTGCCCTGTAATTACATTGGTGGCTCCTAGTTCTTGTGTTATGGGAAGGGGCAAATAACTCTTCCTTATTCACGCTCTCCACACCAGTCATACTTGTATAGACCTCAATCGTATGCCCCCTTAGTCGTCTCTTTTCCAAGCTGAACAGGCCCAGTCTTATCAATCTCTCCTCATACGGCAGCTGTTCCACACCCCTAATTGTTTTTGTTGCCCTTTTCTGAACCTTTTCCAATTCCAATCTCTCTTTTTTGAGATGGGGCGACCACATCTGCACGCAGTATTCCAGGTGTGGGTGTACCATGGATTTATGTAGAGGCAACATGATATTTTCTGGGATTATGTTTCCCCCATTACTTTGCATTTACCAACATTGAATTTCATCTACTATTTTGATGATGTCTGTGGCCCCCTGCCCTGGGGTGGTGGGAGCCCAGGGAGTTGCTCCTGCCTCACTCATGCGTCTCTGCCTCTCAGGGGCTTCAGCTACGTGGACTTGGTGGAGGGGCTGCAGGATGGCCGTTTCTACGCCCTGAAGCGCATCCTGTGCCATGACAAGGAGGACCGCCGGGAAGCCCTGCACGAGGTGGAGATGCATGGCCTCTTCGAGCACCCCAACATCCTGCGGCTCGAGGCCCACTGCATGGTGGAGAAGGGGCCCAAGCACGAGGCCTGGCTGCTGCTGCCCTTTCTCAGGGTGAGGCCACCCCCTCTCGCAGGGGAGCCGAGACAGCCTGAGGTGCCCATCCTGGTCCCCTGGGGCTGGATTCCTGCTGTCCATAGGCTGCCCTAGGGGAACTGTGCCTGGCGCCAGTGCCAGGCTCTGTTTGTAGCCAAGGGGTCAGATTGCAGCTGGCCTTGGGGCCCAATGCATGCTGGGAGTGGTAGTCTTTGTGGACCAGCACTCTAGGCCAATGGCAAAGGGACTGGGGGAGACAGCCTGTGGCTCTGTTGGGGAGGAGGGGGGTGGTTACTGTCCCTCCAGGCAGCTGTTACTCCAGCCCTGCCCTGCCTGCCTGGGTCAGAGCCACCTCTGGGAGGGACTGCTCTGGGCCCAACACAGCAGGGGCCAGGAGCTGGGGACTGGAACTGCTCAGGCAGCAGAGTCCTGGCTCCGGCAGGGCCTGGGCCCAGCAGCTGCAGAGGAAGGTGTACAGCTCCCAGATGGCTGCAGCAGAGGTGTTGAGTTGGGGCAAATAGCCTTTAGAAAGGGGCCAGCACTGTCCAGACACCCCTCCAGCCCCTGCGGAGTCCAGCAGAGCCTTGGGCCCCGCTGGTCTCTTATGACAGCGAGTTCCACGGATGACTGGTGTCCGTGGGCAGCATCACAGGTGCTGCTGATGGGACGAGGCCCCGGGCTTTGAGCAGCCGCTTGCTGAGAGAGTCAGGCTGGGGCAGGGTGCTGTAGTTTGTCACTCTCCAGAGCTGCTCCTGCTCCCCTGCTGTCACTAGCCTGAGAAATCTTGGGAGCTGGCACTGGTGTGGGAAGCCCTTTGCGGGGCAGCACTGGCAGGCTAGGCAGCGCTGTCTGGGCCCCTTTGGCCAGCGCCTGCTTTCCCACTAACCAGCCGCCTGTTTGCTCGCCAGAGAGGGACCCTGTGGAGTGAGGTGGAAGCTCTGCGAGACAAAGGCACTTTCCTGCCTGAGGAGCGGATTGTCCTCATTCTCCTTGGCATCTGCCGGGGGCTGGAAGCCATTCATGCCAAGGGCTATGCACACAGGTGAGCCCACCCAGGGGATAGTGCCCATGGCCACCAGTCTGGCCCCTGAGGACGTGGCCCCCTTGTGAAGGCAGGAGCACATGCAGCGGGCGACTGGGCACAAGATTCTCACATGCAGAACTGGCGTGCCAGCACTGGACCGCTGCAGGGGGGGCTGGGTCAGAGTGGGGTACTGGACCTGTGGGGGGAGGGTTTGGGTCAGAGCAGGGCACCAGCCCCAGGAGAGGAGGGGGGCGGGGTTGGGAGCCAGTAGACCTGCCAAGGAGGCTCCCTGCCCCTCAGAAGCTGAAGGGAACTTGCCGGCTCTTGGACCCCACAGAGACCTGAAGCCCACCAATGTGCTGCTGGATGATGAGGAGCAGCCTGTGCTGATGGACCT
>NW_027425198.1:0-7658 GCF_003597395.2 Chelonoidis abingdonii
TGAGTCACGCAGTGTCCATTGTTGCTGGGGTATCTCGGAGAAGTCTGCATTGTACACGGTTCCTGGGATAGTCCTTGGGAGTGTGGATACCTTCAATGGACCAGCAGCAAATCTGGCTCCTCCATTGTCACACCTGAAAGGCTAGTGGGGGACATTTCCCAACCTCAGAACATATTTCAGTAATGCACACAGAGCAAAACTTCATAACTTCCCAACCAATGCAAGCACACACAATCCAACGTGATATTAATGTTCAGCAGATCAAGACTTTTGAAATAATAGCTCACAAGGCAGATTTTGTACAAACCATGTTATCATTATATGAGAGTGGTGAATATGGTGCTACCAGGGTGCTGCTTCGGGCACAGCGTCCCACACCTGGGCTTCCACTGCAATGGAGATGTACCCTTAGAGTCCATCTCTCCTGGGATAAATGTGGCAGCATGGCTGGCCTGGGTCATCTGACTTGGGCTCATGGAGCTAAAGCTGAGAGGCTAAAAATTGTGGTGCAGATATTTGTGTTCACACTGAAGCCTGGGTTCAGAAACCCTCACCTCTCTAGGGCGTCTCAGAGGTTGAGTTCAAGTCCATATATTTGCACTGTAATTTTATAGTCTTGCACAGCCCAAGTCCCATAAGCCTAAGACAGCTGACCCGGGCTTTGAGACAGGTGCCCTGGATGTTTTTAATCACAGTGTAGACATAACGTTAGGCTACGTCTCCAGTGCACAGAAACATTCACGGTTGGTCTATGTCACATTAATCAGGATCATGCAGCTAGGTCTGGAGTAAAGCTGCAGTGTATGTGTCTCGGCTCAGGCTCTGTACCCTGCTCTAGGAGCCCAGAAGGTTGGGAGGGAGTTTAGTAAGCGGAAATAGTAAAACTGCAGTGAAGTATTGTTATATAAAATGCACATGGATTTGAACCCTTCACACCCAGTAATGGCAAAGTTCTTGGTCCAGGCTTGTAGCAGTGATAGAATAAACTGCAGGTTGAAATCAAGTCTCTGGAGTCCATCCACAGCTGGGATGGGTCATTCAGTCCTTTGTAGCAAAGTCCCTCCAGAGGTATGAAGCAGGACTGAAGACAAGATGGAGATGAGGCATCAGCCTTTTATAGTCTCTTGCCATGTGATCTTTGCTTTCTTTTCCCAAGGGGACACTGTCCAGCATGTGGCACAGAAAAAAACCCTAAAGTTCTGTCCATAGGCAGGTCCCTGCATATCTTGCTGAGTCACAAGGTGTATCTGCCTTCTCTCAGTGGGTTGATTGTATAGATGATAGTCCTTAATGGGCCATCAAGCAGGCTAGGCAGAACTGACACCAACTTGTCTGGCTGGGGTGTTCCTCGAAGGCATAGCAATGTTGAATACGGCAGCATAGAGCCAATATTCATAACTGTCAACTACAAAAATGATACACATCTGAGATAGCATATTTAACCAGCAATCAGAACTCTCCAAACCCCTTACACGAACACCTTTCTACATTTGGCTGCAAATATAGAACAGTGGTCGCACAGTGATCTATACAGTTACAGATTATGTCAATAACATCACAGGAGGTGACACGCATCAGTGAGACTGATATTGGAATACTGCCTCCAGTTTTGGTGTCCTCATTTGAAAAAGATGTTGTGAAATTGGGCTGGGGCAGCAAAGAGCCACCAAATGTTCTGAGGGCTGGAGAAAAATGCCTTCTAGTGAGCTATTGAAAGAGCTAACTGTTTAGCTTATCAAAGAAGATTGAAAGGTGACTTCATGAAGTGCCTTATTGGAGAGAAAATATTGGCTATTAAAGGCTCTTTAATCTGCAGAGAAAGATAACAAGACCCAATGGCTGGAAGGTGAAAAGAGAAAATTCATATTACACTTAAGCACAAATATCAACAGCGGAGGATGAGTCACCACAGGAACAAGCTACCAAGGAAAGTGGTGGATTCCCATCTCTATGTCATTCAGTGAAGACTAGATGCCTTTTGGAATGTGTTTGCCCAAAAGTGCTATTGTGTCATACAGGAGGCCTGTGATATGCGGGGTCAGATTAGATGTTTACTGCTCTTTCGGCATAAAGTCGACTAATTTCTGAAACACTGAGTGTAGCATTGGGAGCAGCTCTGATGTTTTCTGTCTAGCCGGCTTGCTGCCTAGAACGAACGCTCCTTGAGTGGGGTGATCCACAGGGAGTAGCTCAAACCTCCAAAGTGCCTGGCCAGGGGCAGGACATTAGCACAGCAAGGGAGGGGTGTGCAGTACATCACAAAGGCCTTTTGCAGGACCTCAGACTAATTGGGAGGTGGTGACCTCACAGAGAGATGCTGACATCAGCAGGCGAGATGGGGTGAGGGGCCAGGAAACCTCAGAGACCCTGTGGCTTTGCTTCAGCAAGTTCCTTTCCAGGTCTCTCTTGAGACTGAAAGTATTCGGGTTCAGTAGTGACGCCAGGAGGAACCTCTTTCAGTTTCCCTTCCTTTTTCTGATTTTACTAGAAAACAGCCATCCCTGTTTAGAAGGTAAGAGCCTCTGAGGTTTGAAACTGTTAGTCTGATCTTCTGGTGACAGTTGAATTCTAGGCATGGAAACATGAGCTTAAGGGCAGAATTTATTCCAACCTGGGATTTTTCCCTTAGAATCACTGGAGACATTAGGGTTTGTCCTTTTTGTTTCACCTTTTCCTCCATCCCTCCTCCTCCTTTCTCTTCTTCTCTTGCTTCTGATGTCTCGTGGGTGTGTGTGTGTGTGTGTGTGTGTGTGTGTGTGTGTGTGTGTGTGTGCTCGCAGCTCACTCTGGAGGTCCACCCAAAAATGTGGGGCTGAAATAGTGCTTGGGCAGTGATCACCAGTGACCTGCTGTGATTTGGGCTCTCTGGTGAGAACCTTCAGCCTCTCATCCTCAGTCTCTACCCTGATTGGCTGAGCAGGGGTTATTGACAGGGGAGATCAGGTCCTTGTTGTTCTCTTTTAAGACCAAGTAATCATAACATTATATGTTGATGAAATTTTGCTGCTTCTCTGATTAATGGTCTCGAGCAGTTATGATTCTCTCTAACATTGCAGTTCTCCTCAAATACTTGCTGAATATTACTGTGCACTGTTGTTGTCTGGAGCTCATTTGAAGACACTTTACTCAGGTCATTCAAAGTTGAAATTCAAGATCGATGGTTAGTTAAAATCAGGGCTCTTGGGTCCTATCCCAACTCTGCACTGACTGGCTGTGTGACCTAAGACAAGTCAATTCTCCTTTCTCAGCCTTAGCTTCTCCCTCTTTCAAGTAGGGATAATAATGATCGCTCCTACACCTCTACGTATGTGGAGGCAGGGGCTCTAGTTTTTGTGCCCCAAGCAAAAAAAAATTCTGCCCCCCATCCCCTGCTGCGAGCCCTGCTCTCCACCATGCTCCCCAGCTGCTCCCCCCCCCCGCCGCCAAGCCTGCTCCCCCTGACCCTACCCCCTGCTGCCAGCCCTGGGCTCTCTCCCCACACGCACCCCTGCCAAGCCAGCCCTGGCTCTCCACACCACACACCCCATGCTGCCCCAGCTCTGGGATCTCCCCTTCCCCCCAGTGCTCCCCCACCCACACCCACCCCCCGCCAAGGCCCCAGCCCTGGGCTCCTCCCCCAACCTGCACTCCTCCTCCACCCCAGCCCTGGGTCACTGGTAACTTGCTCCGCGGGCGGGTCATTAGCAGGAATTTTGGATGTGCACAGAACACAGACAGGATTGGTTCCCACATGGTTTCAGAGCTGCAGTAAAGTGGAACAATTTTCAGCTTGTGTGATTGGAGGATATCTGGATGCATATTGTAAGACCGTCCTCCATAAATGAGGAAAAGTTGAGGTGCCTTTATTATTCTTTTGTTCCACTCTTCATTGCTATGGGGAATTTGCCAATGCGATATCACTGTCTTCCTTTGAAACAAACAAACAAAAAGGCAATGGCTGTTCAAAATAGCAATTCCAGTCCTAAAAACTTCTGGGAAGCATTTCGTGCTCAATTTTATCCTACTTTTTCTACAGCAAATTACAGTGGATCAGTATATTTGATTTGAGAGAAATGAAGTCACAGCTGCCCAAACTGAGCTTGAGCACTCCCGAATTTTGAGGTGTTCAGATCTGGAAGGCAGGTGCTAGATTCCCTTTCTGAATATTAGCTAAATCTGGAAAGGAAAAGTCAATTTCTGCTTCCATGGCTCAGAAGTGGAAATCCTCCTACATGCCTGGTACTGTATCTAAAGCTGCCCGGGTCCAGTAGAGCCTCCCCTCCCTTACTTTTCATTTTAAATTCTAGTGGGCCCACATACCTCCATTGCTAGGTTTCAGATAGAGAGGGGCACTGTCCATTTAGTCCCCCCAATCCTTTCTTTCGGGGCTGCAAGCTGGGGTCACACCAGTGTCCCTAAGCCAGTCTGGGGATGTCTTCCGAAGAGGATATCTGGGCCAAAGCCTTCTATTCCTTGGGCACATTTGTTCCCCATTCACAGTGCCACCCCGCTCTAGCAGTGAGCTCTCCAATCACAGCAAGCTGCAGCATGAGGTTTAAGCTACCATACTCCCTCCCACTCCCTGGTAGTGCCCAAGGGAATGCTGGGAAATAAAGTTCTTTCCCTGCTCCAGGACTGGCTCTATAGGCAGGGAGCTAACCAAGGAACTACAGCTTCCAGGGCCCCCTGTTGATGCTCAGCTCCCAGGCGGGATCTCTCCTAGCTGCCGCCCCTGCACATGGGCTGCCCCAAGCACATGCTTGCTTTGCTGGTGCCTAGAGCCGCCCCGGGACTGACACATGTTTGTTTTCATCCTCTGAGTCAGGAAAACTACAAAAGCCTCTTCTTTTGTACTGGGGTAGGCAAAAAATAAGGTGACACTAAATTATTCTGATTGCTAAAAGCAGGTTTAGGGAGTTGTGTATTTTTAAAAAAAAAATTAAAAAAAATAATATTGATCCTTCTAACTAGCAGCATGAAATAAAAAAAAGAACACAGACAAACCTTGTCAGTAACGGCTAATGTCCTAAATGGGAAATCAGCAGCGGTTTGTAGCTGGGGGAGCGCACAGTCTGAATGTCTATGACCCGACCCCAGCCCCCACTCCCACATAGCAGTAGGGCTTGGCACTTTCTCTGTGCACCAGTGTGGTGGCTGAGTAGTTAACCAAGCAGTGACAATCCAAGGAGGTTCCCTGAGTCGGTTTCACTCCTCAGGAGATTCTGCACCAAAAAATAAAAATTCTGTGCACAATAGTTTAAAATTCTGCAAATTTTATTTGCCAATAAATAAATGTGGAGGCTCCAGCATGGCAGTGGGGATCACAGGCTCCTGGCTGCACAGAGGTGGGAGATCACCCTGCAGCCCCCTCTCCCCTCCAGGGAAACAGAGTCTGTGATGAGGCTGCACCTCTCTGCTGCCTACTCCAGGAGCCCCCAAAAGACTCCCCAGAACTGCTCATGACCTCTCCTGTGGCTTCCCTTTGCTTCCCCATCTGAAAGCCTGAGCTGCTGGTCCCGGGCAATTTGAAAGGGCCTGGGGGTTCCTGCCACCACTACCGAGAGCACAGTGGGGCTAAAGCAGATTTCTGCCCACGCTCACTTCGCACGGAGCACCACTTCCAGAAGCATCTGTCACATCCCTGCGGCCCCTGTGGGTTGTGTCTCTTGCAGGTTGCCCCTGCCCCAAGTACCAGCTCTACCATTGGAACTGCAGCAATGGGAGCTGCAGGGGTGGTGCCAGGAGACCCCACCAGCCTCCTCCATGTAGGAGTTGTGCCAGAGGGGGGTGTGGGTCACTTTCAGGAGCTGCCTGAGATAGGTGCCACACCCCCACACTCCAACCCCCTGCTTCAGCCCAGAACCTGCACCTCATGCACCCAAACTCCCTCCCAGAACCCACCACTGCCCCCCTTGCACCCCAACCCCCTGCCCCAGACCAGATTTCGCATCCCACCCACACCTAACTCCATCCCAGAGCCCGCCACCGCCCCCCTGCTTTGTTGGCGGCTTTGTTCCAGCGGCTGGGGAAACACCACAACATTAAAGAAACCAATGGTGCCAAGTCCTGCAGCATCGCCTGTGGAATTTCCACAAGAGCATCCAGGCTGGGGAGCCAGTCAGTGTGTGACTGTATGACCGGATCAAGCGACAGCTGGCCGAGTTCCAGGAGATGAGGATGCAGCTAACCAATATGAGCAGGAGCACCGAGTGAAGGGAGGAGCGGCTTCCCTAACATTTTTGCATCCTGCAGGGAATGGAGACAAAGCAGAGTGATGCGGGGACTCAGGGCAGGACCTGCGGATCTGATAGTGCAGGACCACAGTCGATGGAGGAGGAGAGAGAGTCCTGCAAGAGGAAGCCGCTGGTGGAAAGCAATAAGTGCAGGGTACAAACCAACCAGCTGAGAGTCACAGGGGTCTAGAAAATGAAATGGCAGCAGGTCCCATGGTGTAATAGGCAGCGCTCAGGACTTTGGATCCTGGAATCTGCGTTTAAATCTCAGTGGGGCCTCCTGGAGCAATGTTGGTTTGCTGCAAAGCCATGGAGCTTGATGTGCTTGGCTACCCTCTCTCAGGGAGAACTAGAGGGATTTTTTCCCCTCCTCCTGGGTGACAGATGCCCACTGCAGATAGGTCTTTGGTCCAGCCAGTTCAATGGTCTGGCTGCTATAGGTTGCGGTCCTTGAACTTAACACTCTGGCTAGAGATTCCTGCGGGTTGACCATATGGTTGTTTCTCACTGCTTCACCTGACATCCACAGCTTTGGTCCCTGCAGCTGCCACACTCTTCCTCTTGCCCACATGGCATTTAAAGGAAGGTGTGCCAGGGCCAGGTTTCATAGTCAGGGCTAGGCAGGAAGGAGGAAGAGTCCCACGCTGGAGCCCAACACACCTTTCCTGCTCTGGGCACCTAGAGCAGAGGCGGCTGGTGCTGATAGCTCCAAGGGAAGGCTTAAAAGCCACAGAGCAACCGAGGGCAGGGCAACAGGAGGAGATAACCATGTCTATGTGTGGCCAGCAGACAGCCACAAAGACACCCGGCCAGCGTGCTCCCTGGCATGCCAAACCCCCACTGAAGGCAACCCACAGACCAGCATTCGTTCTGTGGCCAGCATCACAAGGTGGTTGGAAAGCAGGTAGGGCCTCTGACCGTTCCCACTCAAGGGGCTCCAGCATCATTCTGCGGCCAGCATCACAAGGTGGTTGGAAAGCAGTGGGCCTCTGACCGTTCCCACTCACGGGGCTCTTTTTGGCAGTGGGGCCGGAGATATTCCCCAAGAGGTTCTTTCCCAGATGCTGAGAAGCACAGAAGTACCCGTGTTTGCTCTTGCAGTGAAAGGGGTTAATATATTTGCAGCCTGGCTAGCTCAGCTGGCAGCACCTTTGACTCTTACTCTGAAGGTTGAAGTTACAATTCCTTGTCTGGGTGCTTGGGGCTCTCTTCAACAATACAACACAGTCTGCCTAGCCCCACCAATACCGGGGAAACTAGCTCTAGCCACTGGGTGTCTCAAGAGGCGATACTTTCCCCACTACAACCACTGAGTGTAGAAAAGAAACTTTAAAAAAGAGGAAAATCACCTTTATTAACTTGGGAAAACACCACAATGAGGATTCATAACAAACACTATGAGCAAACACCTGCCCCACAGCGCGCTGGGCAGTGGCCTTTGGCCCA
>NW_027425198.1:7683-27031 GCF_003597395.2 Chelonoidis abingdonii
CTTCATCATTGATGTATCTGACGAAGTGGGATTTCACCCAGAAAAGCTCTGCTCCAAAACGTCTGTTGTCTATATTAGGTTGCCACGGGATTTCTCTGCTTGCTTTTACAGGTCCAGACTAACACAGCTACCCTTCTGATACTTGACACATTGGGAAGCAGCGTCTGATGTTTTCCGTCTAGCTGTGCTTGCTTCCTTAGAACTAACCGCTCTTGAGTGGGTGTGCACAGTGGCAGTAGCTCTTCCTATGTCATGGTATAATTCACCACTCTAACTTAGCGTCCAAGGATGGGGTACGAGCATGAATTTCCTCTTACAGCTGGACTTACCAGCTTTAGAACCTGTTAGCGCTGCCCAACAGGAATTCCCAGTGCCTCTGGACACTCTTGTTCCCCCAAAACCTTGCCCAGGGACCCCAAGACCCAGACCCTCTGGATTCTTAAACATAAGAAAGAAATCCTTTCCCCACCATTCCTGTCTCGGCTTCCCCTCCCAGGTTACCCTGGAAGATCACGTGATTTTCAAACTCCTTGAATACTTTAACATAGAGGAAATGCCCTTCCCCCGCCTTCTTCTCTCCCCCTCTCAGACTCTCCCTGAGAGAGACAGTAATCCTAACACAGAGAGAAATTATCTTTTCTCTTCCCCCTTCCCTCCTTTCTCCCACCAATTCCTGATGATCCAGACCCAGTCCCCTGGCGGTCTCACAGAATAAAAAAACAATCAGGTTCTTTAAAAAAGAAAAGCTTTTTAATTAAGAGAGAAAAAAACAGTAAAAATATTCTTTGCTAATTTAAGATGGATTAGGTACCAGGCATTTCAGCTATAAGACACTGGAAATACCCTCCCAGCCTAAGAATACAAGTATAAATTAAAATCCTTTTCGCAAAAACAAATTTTGAACTCTTCCGCCCAAATGCACATTTGCAAATAAGAAAACAAGCATAAGTCTAACTTTACTTTAATCTACCTTAGGAACTCACTATTCTGAACTTATTAAGAGCCTGATTTCGGAGAGATTTGGAAAGGGGAGGGGGGGAAAACCTTGGTTGCACGTCTTGGTCTTTCTGGCCCCAGAGTTTGAACAACAAACAACCAAAAACTAACGCACACACAGAAAACTTCTCTCCCTCAAGATTTGAAAGTATCCTGTCCCCTGATTTGTCCTCGGTCAGGTATGACAGCCAGGCTTACTGAACTTGTTTAACCCTTTTACAGTTCAAAAGAAGATTATAATAGTACTTCTGTTCTATCAACTCCTACTATCTGTTTACGACAAGCTCCAAAACCTCCAAAAGCTCCTGGCCAGGGGGCAGACATTAGCACAGCAAGGGAGGGTGGGCAGTGACATCAAAAGGCCTTTTGCAGGACTCAGACTATTGGTTAAAGATGGTGTGGAGGTGGTGACCTCACAGAGAGATGCTGACATCAGCCAGGCAGGAGGGGGAGGGCCAGGAAACCTCAGAGACCCCTGTGGCTTTGCTTCAGCAAGTTCCTTTCCAGTTTCTTCAGAGACTGAGAAGTATTTGGGTTCAGTACTCTGAGCCAGGAGGACCCTTTTGAGTTTTCTCCTTTCCCTTTTCCTGATTTTACTAGAAACAGCCTCCCTGTTTAGAGGTAGCCTCCTGAGGTTGAAACCTGTTCAGTCTGATCCTCTGGTGACAGTTGAATTCTCAGGCATGGAAACACGAGCTTAAGGAGCAGAATTTTATTCTCACTGGATTTTTATCCCTTAGAATCACTGGAACATTAGGGTTTGTCTTTTTGTTTCACCTTCCTCCATCCATCCTCCTCCTTTCTCTTCTTCTCTTGCTTCTGGTGCCCCTCTGCGTGTGTGTGTGTGTGGGTTGTGTGTGGTTTGCGGGGGTGCTCGGCAGGTCCCACTCTGGAGGTCCACAAATGTGGGGCTGAATGTGCTTGGGCAGTGATCCCCACAGTGACCTGGGCCATCCTTTGGGCTCTCTGTGAGAACTCAGCCTTCCATCCTCAGTCTTACCTGATTGGCTGAGCAGGGGTTATTGACAGGGAGGAGACTCAGGTCTTGTTTGTTCTTTTTTAAGATCAGAAATAATCATAACACTTATGTGTTGATGTAATTTTGCTGCTTCTCTGATTAATGGGTCTCGACAGTTTCGATGCTCTCTAACATTGCATTCTCCTCAATACTTGCTGAATATTACTGTGCACTGTTGTGATCTGGAGCTCATTGAGAGCACTTTACTCAGGTCATTCAAGTATGAAATTCAAGATCCGATGGTTAGTTTAAATCAGGGCTCTTGGGTCCTTATCCACTCTGCACTGACTGGCTGTGTGAACCTAAGACAAGTCAATTCTCCTTTCTCAGCCTTAGCTTCTCCTCTTTCAAGTAGGGATAATAATGATCCTCTCCTACCACTTCGTATGTGGAGCAGGCGGTCTTAGGTTTTTGCTGCCCCAAGCACAAAAAAAATTGTTGTCCCATCCCCTGTGCCCGAGCCCTGGTCTACCCCCTCCCGTCCCCGCTCTGGCCCACCCCCTACCCCCCTGCTGCCCCAGCCCTGGGCTCTCTCCCTGACCCCACCCCTGCGCCAGCCCTGGGCTCCTCCTCACACACTCACCCCTGCCAAGCCAGCCGGGCCTCGCACCCCCCAGCTGCCCAGCTCTGGGATCTCCCCCCTCAGTGTCCCCACCCACACCCCCTGCCGCCTCAGCTGGCTCTGCCCCACCTGACCCCTGCCACCCACCTGGGCTCTCCCCCACCTGCACACTCCTTCTCCCAGCCCTGGGTCACTGGTAACTTGCTCCGAGGGGTCATTCAGCAGGATTTTGGAGTGCACAGAACACAAGGATTGGTTCCCACATGGTTACAGAGCTGCAGTAAAGTGGAACAATTTCATTGTGTGACTGGAGATATCTGGATGCATATGTGGACTCCCCATAAATGAGGAGAAGTTGAGGTGCCTTTATATTCTTTCTTCACTTTTGTTTCTATGGGGAATTTCCATGCAATATCACTGTCTTTCCTTTTAAACAAACAAAAAGGCAATGGCTGTTTGAAAATAGCAATTCCAGTCCTAAAAACTCTGGGAAGCATTTCTTGCTCAATTTTATCCTACTTTTTCTACAGCAAATTAGTGATCAGTATATTTGTTTGGGAGAAATGAAGTACCAGCTGCCCAAACTGAGCTTGAGCACTCTCTGAATTTTGAGGTGTTCAAATCTGGAAAGGCAGTGCTAGATTCCTCAATAGCTAAATCTGGAAAAAAAGTCAATTTCTGCTTCCATGGCTCAGAAGTGGAAATCCTCCTACATGCCGTACTGTATCTAAAGCTGCCCAGGTCATAAGCCTCCCTTCCTTACTTTTCATTTTAAATTCTAGTGGGACCACATACCTCCCTTGCTAGGCTTCATAAGAGAGGGGCACTGTCCATTACCCCCCTTTCCTTCTGGGGCTGCAGGTGGGGTCACACCAGTGTCCCTAATCCAGTCTGGGGATGTCTTCCAAGGGGATTCTGGGCCAAGCCTTCTACCCTTGGGCACACTTGTTGCCATTCACAGTGCCACCCCGCCTACTGATGCAGTGAGCTCTCCATTCACAGCAAGCTGCAGCATGAGGTTTCAGCTACCATACTCCCTCCACTCCCTGGTAGTGGCCAAGGGAATGCTGGGAAATGAGTTCTTTCCCTGCTCCAGGCTGGCTCTATAGGCAGGGAGCTAACAAGGAACTACAGCTTCCAGGGCCCCCTGTGTTCTCAGCTCCCAGCTGGATCTCTCCTAGCTGCCGCCCTGCACATGGGCTGCCCCAAGCATGCTTGCTTTGCTGTGCCTAGAGCGCCCGGACCGACACATGTTTGTTTTCATCCTCTGACAGGAAAACTACAAAAGCTCTTCTTTTGTCTGGGCAGGCAAAATAAGGTGACACTAAATTATTCTGATGCTAAAAGCAGGTTTAGGGTTGTGTATTTTTGAAAAAAAAATAAAAAATAATATTGATCCTTCTAACTAGCAGCATGAGATAAAAAAGACAACAGACAAACCTTGTCAGTAAGCTAATGTCCTAAAGGGAAATCAGCAGCGGTTTGTAGCTGGGGGAGCTGACAGTCTGAATGTGTATGACCCGACCCAGCCCCACTCCCACATAGCAGTAGGGCTTGGCACTCTTTCTGTGCACTGGTGTTGGTGGCTGAGTGGTTAACCAAGCAGTGACAATCCAAGGAGGTTCCCTGAGTCGGTTTCACTCCTCAGGAGATTCTGCACAATAAAATTCTGTGCAAATAGTTTAAAATTCTGCAAATTTATTTCCAATAAATAAATGTGGAGGCTCCAGCATGGCAGTGGGGAGCACAGGCTCCTGGATGCCCGAGGTGGAGATCACCCTGCAGCCCCTCTCCCCTCCAGGGAAACAGACTCTGTGGTGAGGCTGCACCTCTCTGCTGCCTATCCAGGAGCCCCCAAAGACTCCCAGAACTGCTCATGACCACTCCTGTGGCTTCCCTTTGCTTCCCATCGAAAGCCTGAGCAGCTGGCCCCAAGCATTTGAAAGGGCCCGGGGCTCCTGCCACCACTACCAGCAGCACCGTGCCTAAAGCAGATTCCTGCTCACCCTCACTTCCACGGGCACCACTCCAGAAGCATCTGGCACTCCCGCGGCCCTGTGGGGTGTTCTCTTGCACGTTGCCCCGCCCCAAGTGCCACTCTTGCATTGGAACTGCAGCAATGGAGCTGCAGGGGTGTGCCTGCGGCAGTGTGCCAGAGACCCCCCAGCCTCCTCATGTAGGAGTTGTGCAGAGGGGGGTGTGGTCACTTTAGGAGCTGCCTGAGATAGGTGCCACCCCACACCCCAACCCCTGCTCCAGCCCAGAACCTGCACTCATGCACCCAAACTCCCTCCCAGAACCACCACTGCCCCCTTGCACCCCAACCCCTGCCCCAGCCCAGATTCCACCCCACCCACACCCTAACTCCATCCCAGAGCCCCCACCGCCCCCCCACCCCGCTTTGTTGGCGCTTTGTTCCAGCGGCTGGGAAACACCACAACATTAAAGAAACCAACGGTGCCAAGTCCTGCAGCTCGCCTGTGGGATTTCCACAAGAGCATCCAGGCTGGGGAGCCAGTCAGTGTGTGACTGTACAACGGATCAAGCGACAGCTGGCCGAGTTCCAGGAGATGAGGTGCAGCTGGCCATATGAGCAGGAGCACGAGTGAAGGAGGCGCTCCCTAACATTTTTGTGGCCTGCAGGGAATGGAGACAAAGCAGGGGGAGTGGGATCAGGCAGGACCCGATCTGATAGTGCAGGACCACAGTCGATGGAGGAGGAGAGAGGTCCCAAGAGGAAGGCTAGTGGGAAGCAATAAGTGCAGGGTACAACCAGCCAGCTGAGAGTCACAGGGTCTAGAAAATGAATGGCAGCAGGTCCCATGGTGTAATGGGCAGCACTCAGGACTTTGGATCCTGGAATCTGAGTTTAAATCTCAGTGGGACCTCCTGGGCAATTGGTTTCTGCAAAGCATGAGCTATGTGCTTTGGCTCCCTTTCTCAGGGAACTAGAGGGATTTTTTCCTCCTGCTGGGTGACTGATGCCCACTCGGAGATAGGTCTTTGGTCCGCGTTCAATGGCTGGCTGCTATAGGTTGGGTCCTTGAACTTAACATCTGGCTGAGAGCCTGCGGGTTGACATATGGTTTTTCTCACTGCTTCACCTGAGTCCACACTTTGGTCCCTGCAGCTGCCAACTCTTCCTCTTGCCACATGGCATTCAAGGAAGGAGTGCCAGGGCCAGGCTTCTAATCAGGGCTAGGCAGGAGGAGGAAGAGTCCAGCTGGAGCCCAACACACCTTTCTGCCTGGGCACCTAGAGCAGAGGCGGCTGGTGCTGACAGCTCCAAGGGAAGGCTTAAAAGCCACAGAGCAACGAGGGCAGGCAAAGGAGGAGATAACATGTCTATGTGTGGCGCAGAGACAGCCACAAAGACACTCGCCAGCCTGCTCTCTGCCATGCCAAACCCCACTGAAGGCACCCACAGACCAGCATTCGTTCTGTGGCCAGCATCACAAGGTGGTTGAAAAGCAGGTAGGCCTCTGACCGTTCCCACTCAGGGGCTCCTTTTTTGGAGGTGGGGCGGAGATATTTCCCCAAGAGGCTCTTTCCCAGCTGCTGAGAAGCACAGAAGTACCGGTGTTTGCTCTGTCGGTGAAAGGGGTTAATAATTTAGGCGCTGGCTAGCTCAGCTGGCAGACCTCTGCTCTTACTCTGAAGTGAAGTTACAATTCCCTGTTGTGGTGCTTGGGCTCTCTTCACAATACAAACACATCTTGCCTAAGCCCCCACCCAGTAACCTGGGGAACTAGCCTGCCACTGGGTGCTCTAAGAGGCGATACTTTCCCACTCACAACCACTGAGTGTAGAAAAGAAACTTTAATAAAAAGGAGAAATCACCTTGTATTAACTTGGAAAACACCACAATGAGGATTCATACACACACTATGAGCAAACACCTGCCCACAGCCGCTGGGCAGTGGCCTTTTGCCCGGCTCTTAAATCCAGACACCAAAAGCTCTGTGGATGTGCCCCTCCCTTCACTGCACCTCACCCACGCTGCTGTCCTGGAGTCAATGAAAACCCAGAGTTCAACTCTCACCTCCGCGGGAAAGCCTTTCTCCCTCGCTGTCTGGCACATTGCGCCACTTGCCGTTCCACCCTGTCACGCTCTGCTGACACCTCTCTTTCTGGGATCTTGTGGTCACCAGAACGGAACAGGCTCCTAAAGCAGGGCCCCCAGAGGATTCGGGCTGGGGCAAAGGGGGAGCGGACATAAAAAAGGAGCCACCCCTGGCTTTGTACTCAGTGGGCATCCGAGTCTTCAGTGCAGCAGGTCTTCACTGCACTGCGTCTGGCACCACTGAAAGACCGCTGTGGAGTGCATCCAAAGCCGGACCGCTGCCGTGAGTAAAATTTAAAAAGGCCCTTAGCCAGGAGGAATCTCGGCCGGGCTTGCGGGCCACTGCAGGGGGCAAATTGCCCCCTTGCCCCCCCCGGGCAGCCCTGCCTAAAAGTGGGGCCACCAAGCCCAAACAGTAGCCCCACCTTCCATCAGGCCACGCCCTCCACCCCTTCTCCCCAAGGCCCCCTCCTAGCTGCTCTATCCCAAGACCCCTCCTCCAGCTCACTGCTCTCCGTCCCTCCCCCATCATTCACCCTTACGTCATTACAAAGTGGCAAGGCGAGACCCTCCCATTTTTAAAGTCCTGGGTGTTGTTCCCCCCTGTTCAGGCACCCCTGGGCCGCACTTCACACAGCTCTCCTGATTTCAGCTGTTAGTGGGGAGCCTCACTGCTACGCAGCTCGGCAGTTTCTTGCATGAGAGACCATGTCCCAAAGCAGACTAATGCTTAGACCTGGTTATCAGTGATTTCAGATTTGTTGGTCTGCAGCAAGACTCTCATGAGTCTTAATCAGCTCTGTTATTACACGGAAGAACAAAAGGGTCAAATGTGCCTGGAATCCTTAAGAAGATCCACCCTACCGAGTACATCACTTGTCGCTACCTGCTCTCGCTCCACTGAGAATGTTTTGGGTCACTCTTGGCTTTATCAGCCTAGGGGTCTCAAAAAATGCTGTTAGGTGCTCCAGTGGCACAATTAGTTAGCGCCAGCACTTATAGAGCAGTGTGAGAGGAGCTATGCTGAGGTTGGAGTTCAGACCTCACCTGAGCACTGGTTTCATTAACACATGGATCACCCCCTCATTTGGCTGTGGAATGTAGAATCCAGCCCAGGGGGCCGAAGGGAGGAGTCAATAATGCCCCTTCAATTATTACCCTCTCCAGAGTGCAGGTCAGAATCTACAGTCCTTTCTCCCCATCAGCCCCTGTGCCAGGATCCCTCAAGCAGAGCCTAGAGTCCACCATGGGTGTGCATCTTACATTGACAAAGACTAAGTGACAGGGACAAAACACTCAATCCTGCCTGGTGCAGGGAGCAGCTGCCTGTACCATTGACAAAGACAAAATGACAGGGACAAACACTCAAATCTGCGTGGGTCCTGGGAGCCAGTTTGCTCTTCAAAATTATGTCGTTGGTACTTTCCAGGTCTGGGAATGTCCCACAATTGGAGAGAAGTGATGAGTTGGTGCTCCAGTGGCACAATTGGTTAGTGCACAGCACATTATAGAGCAGTGCTAAGAGGAGCTATGCTGAGGTTGTGAGTTCAAGCCTCACTTGGACACTGGTTTTCATTAACCACATGGCATCACCCCCTCTTTGGCCCTGTGGAAGTAGAATTTAGCCCTGGGACACTGAGGAGGGAGGAGTCAAAAAATGCCCCTTCAATTATTACCTCTCTCCAGAGGCAGGTCAGAATCTCTTATAGTCCTTTCTCCCCACCAGCCCCTGTGCCAGGATCCCTCAAGCAGAGCCTAGAGTCCACCATGGCGTGGTCTGTACTATTGACAAAGACTAAGGACAGGGACAAAACACTCAAATCCCGCCTGGTGCGGAGCCAGGTTTGCTCTTTCAAATTCTGTCTTCGTACATTTCAGGTCTGGAATGTCCCACACAGCATTTAATGGGAAGCTGCCTGCAGAACAGATGACACTGCACAGAGCTCCTGTGGAGGAGGGGTGGGAATTAGTAACATTTTGAGGATGTTTGGGAAATGAGCCTTTGCTGACAAGGTTTGTCTCTGTTCATTTTCACCTTCAGGTGTTATGTGAGGGATCTTTAGTTTATTTTGTGAGGTTAATAACTATCTCCTCAACTTTATTTACTCAACTTAAAATTGGTGTATTTTTGCATCTCCCTGTAAAAATACAATGACACGTGTGGCTTTCTACAGGGGGTCATGATGTTAAAGTTGGGGAATTCAGTCTCTACTTCTGGGGAGTGTTGTTTTTTACAGCTGCCTCACTGCCAGGCACACTGGGCTGTTTGCTGCACCCACTCCTTTCCAGGGGCCTGCTGAACCCTGGGGGCTGCGCTGCCGTGCTGGGGTGACTCTGCAGGGAGAAGCTGCTGTGGAGCAATGTAGAGCAGGTGCAGGAAGGACACGGGTCACTATTCACATTCTGAACTGCACAATTTCCAAATTTGGGAATAGATTCATAGATTCTAGACTTAGGTCAGAAGGGACCATTATGATCATCTAGTCTGACCTCCTGACATGCAGGCACAGAATCTCACCCACACTCCTCTAACAACCCTGACCTATGTCTGAGTATTGAAGTCCTCAAATCATGACTTAAAGACCTCAAGGTGCAGGGAATCCTCCAGCAGTGACCCCTGCCCCATGCTGCAGAGAAGTAATGTCTGAGAACAATTCTAAGGGGGTGAATCAGAGCATGACACTGGAGATGCCCAGACCTCCAATGGGCAGCTGGAAATTAATAATGGGAAGATCATTTGCAAAATTAGCCGCCACTGACAAGATTTGTCTCTGTTCCTATTTCACGCTGTGTGTTTAGTTAGAGGAATCAGTACAGATTTTTTACTATATTAATTAAACACTTATTTTATTTTACCAGCCAAAACTTAGTGTCACTTATTTTTTCTCTGTCCTAGCAAGAATGAATTGAATTTGTTGACTTTCTGGAAAGTGCAGGAGATTAAATGTGGGGAATTCAGTCTCTGTGTTTGTGAGCTGATGTTTTCCTCTACAGGTCAGTGCCTGCATTGAAATACCAGAGAGATCTAAGGGCTGGTGTACGCTGGGCACAACTGGCAGAGCAAAGTCTCTCAGGGTGTGACCCCACCCAACCCATAGGGTTAAGTGACCTAAGCCCTAGTTAGATAGGTGCTAAAGAAAGGAAGAATTCTTCTGTCATGCAGCTATTCAGGATGAGAAAACCCTCCAATCCGCTGCTGCTCCACAGTGCCACAGCAGCATTTTAAGTGTAGACGGAGTGAAACTAGATCTGGCTCCAGTTCACACTTGGATGCTCAGCACTAAGTCTACAATAACAACACAGTACTTGCATAGCTGGCAGGATTTGAACCTGCAGAGCACCCCAATGGATTTTCTAGCCATCCCTTAACCACTCAGCCACAACTACTTGACACATTTGTTTCACTACACGATGATTCTGTTCTCACTGAATGTCACTTCCATTGTTTGCTCAGACCGCTTCCCCAGCACACTCACGGTGCATCCAGTGTAAGTGTGTCCTTGGCTGAACAGGGAGAATTCCTGCCCATTTCCCTTCCGGCTGGAGCAGGATGAGAGTGTGTTTGTGTGAACGACATTGCTGTAGATTGTTGTTCTTTCCCACCTTTGAAATTCAGACAGTCCCTTTCCTAGTCAAATCTCCAGCCGCATCATTCCATAGCCGGGGCAGGATTTCTCTGGGGCACTGAATATTTCCGGGGGCTGGTTCATGAACTCGGCTCTTAAATCCAGACACCAAAAGCTCTATGGATGTGCCCCTCCCTTCACTGCACCTCACCCACAGCTGCTGTCCTGGGTCAATGAAAACCCAGAGTTCACCTCTCACCTCCCAGGCGGAAAGCCCCTTTCTCCCTCTGCTGTCTGGCCACATTGCTGGCCACTTGCCGTTCCACCCTGTCACCGCTCTGCTGACCACCCTCTCTCCTCTGGGACGTCTTGTGGTCCCACCAGGAGCAGAACAGGATCCCTAAAAGCAGGGTCTCTCAGAGGATTCGGGGGCCTGGGGCAAAGCGGGGGAGTGGACATAAAAAGAGGAGCCACCCCCTGTGGCTCTTGTACTCAGTGGCCGGCGTCTGAGTCTTCAGTGGCAGCGGGTTCCTCACTCGCTCTGCGTCTTCGGCAGCACTGAAGGACCCGCTGCGGAATTGCATCCAAAGACCCAGACTGCTGCCCGGTGAGTAAAATTTAAAAAGGCGCCTCTAGCCAGGGAAGGAATTCTCGGCTTGTTGGGCCCATGCAGGGTGCGGGGCCCAGGACAAATTGCCCCACTTGCCCCCCCTTCTGGGCAGCCCTGCCTAAAAGGGGAGGCCACCAGAGCCCAAACAGTAGCCTCAACCCTTCCACTCAAGGCCACTCCCATGCCGCCACTTCTCCCCAAGGCCCCCCTCCTATGCTGCCTCATCCCCCAAGACCCCTCCTCCAGCTCACTACTCTCCATCCCCTCCCTCTATCATTCACCCTTATGGTCATTACAAAGTGGCAAGGCAGATCCCTCCCATTTTTAAAAGTCCTGGGGTGTTGTTCCCCCCGTTCAGGCACCCCTGGGTCCCAGCACTTCACACAGCTCTCACTGATTTCAGCTGTTAGTGAGGAAGCCTCACTGCTAGCACAGACTCGGCAGTTTCTTGAATGAGAGACACTGTCCCAAAGCAGGACTAATGCTTAGACCTGGTTAACAGTGATTTCAGATCTGTTGGTCTGCAGCAAGACCCTCCATTGAGTCTTAATCAGCTCTGTTATTACACAGGGAAGAACAAAAGGGTCAGATAGTGCCTGGAACCCTTAAGAAGAATCCACCCTACCGGGTACATCACGTGTCGCTACCTGCTCTCAGCTCCACTGAGAATGTTTTGGGTCACTGGTTGGCTTTATCAGCCTAGGGGTCTCAGAAACTACTAGTTAACAGGTGCTCCAGTGGCACAATTGGTTAGCATGTGGCACTTATAGAGCAGTGCTGAGAGGAGCTATGCTGAGGTTGTGAGTTCAAACCTCCCCTAGAGTGCTGGTTTTCATTAATCACATGGCATCACCCCCTCATTTGGCCCTGTGGAACATAGAACTCCTGAGAAGGGGAGGAGTCAATAATGCCCCCTTCAATTGTTACCTTTTCTCCAGAGGGCAGGTCAGAATCTACAGTCCTTTCTGCCCCACCAGCCCCTGAGCCAGGATCCCTCAAGCAGAGCCTGGAGTCCGCCTGTGGCGTCTGTACCATTGACAAAGAGAAAGTGACAGGTACAAAACACTCAAATCCTGCCTGCTGCAGGGAGCCAGGTTTGCTCTTCAAATTCTGTTGTTTGTACATTTCCAGGCCTGGGAATGTCCCACAACAGCATTTAATGGGAAGCTGCCTGCAGAACAGTGACACTGCACAGAGCTCCTGTGGAGGAGGGGTGGGAATTAGTACACTTTTGAGGATCGTTTGGTAAATGAGTCTTTTCTGACAAGGTTTGTCCCTGTTCTATTTTCACCTTCAGTGTGTTCTGTTGAGGGGATTCTTTAGCATATTTTGTGAGGTTAATCACTATCTCCTCACTTTATTTATCAGCTTTAAAATTGGTGTCACGCTATTTTGCCATCTCCTGTAAAAATATACTGACACGGTGGCTTTCTACAGGGGTCATGATGTTAGTTTGGGAATTCAATCTTTACTTGTGGGGGAGTTTCTTTTTTACAGCTGCCCTCATCAGGCAACCACTGGGTGTTAGCTGCACCACTGTCCTATTCCAGCGCCCCTGGTGACCCTGGCCGGCGCTGCACTGCGGTTGCTGGGTGACTCTGCGGGCAAGCTGCATGTGGAGCATTGTAGAGCAGGTTCACAGAAGAGACCGGGGTCACTATCTACATTCTGACTGCACATTTCAAATTGGGGAATAAATTCATAGATTAAGGCAGAGGGACCTTATCATCTAGTCTGACTCTGGCATAATGCAGCCACAGAATCTCACCACCCACTCCTGTACCACCACCCCTAACTATGAGTCCTCAGATTGGCTAAGACTCAGGTGCAGGGAATCCTCCGCAAGTGACCCCCATTCCACATTGCAGAGGAAGTTGAATGTCTGAGACCATTCTTGGGAAGGTGAAGCAGAGCATGACACAGAGATGCCCACACTGACAAGGGGGGCAGATGGAAATTAATAATGAGATCATTTGCGAATAGCCACCCCACTGACAAATGGGTCTTGTTCCATATTTAGCTGTGGTGTTAGTTTAGAGATCAGTCAGATTTTTTACTATATTAATAAATACTTATTTTATGCTAAACAAAGCACAAACTTGAGTGTCATTTTTTTCTTGTTCTAGCAAGAATTCGAATTGATTTTTTGAGCTTCTGGAAAAGATGCCAGCCAAGATTAAATTGTGGGAAATCGTCTCTGTGTTTGTGAGCTGATGTTTTTCCTTTGCAGGTCAGTGACCTGTCAGTGAACCCAGAGGAATTTCTAAGGGTCTGGTGTACGCTGCGGCACTTAACTGCAGAGGCCACATCTCTCAGGGTGTGACTCCCCCCACCCATAGAGTAAAGGTGACTAGCCTGATTAGATAGTGTTCTGTTCAATGTAGCTATTACAGGATGAGAAAACTCCTCAGTCATTGTCTGCTCCAGAGAGCTTATAGCAGTTCCACAGCGTGTTTAAGTGTGGACAGGGTGAAACTAGATCTTGAGCTTCCAGTTCACACTTGATGCTCAGCACTTAACTACATATAACAACAGCATTGCTTGCATAGTTGGCCGGATTTGAACCTGCGCAGACCCTAATGGATTTCTCGTTCATCACCTTAACCACTCGCAACTACTTCAGCGTACATTGGCTCACTACCACGATGATTCTTTTTACTGAATTTCACTTCCAATTGTATTGCTTCAGACCAGCTTCCCCAGCCGACCTCATGGCTGCGCATCCCAGTGTAAGTGTGGTCTTGTGACAGTGAGAATTCCTGCCCATTTCCTCCGGCTGAGCAGGATGAGAGTGTGTTTGTGTGAACGACATATGCCTGTAGATGGTTGTTCATTCCCCACTCGAACTTCAGAGATCGCCAGTCTTTCCTAGTCAATCTCCAGTGCATCGTTCAATAGCCGGAGCAGGATGTTCTTTGGGGCACTGAAATATTTCTGGGGGTGAGATGCATGACTCGCCCTTGATTCCACCCTTGATTGTTTCCTGGACTAACACAGCGCAGAAAAAGAAAGCGCTGAGCAAATCTCCCTGACAGGGATGCAGGTGCTACAACCCCTCTGTTGAGGCCATCGCCATCGCAGAGGAGGGTTCACTGGACTCTAATGCCCTGGCTCAGGTCCCAGAGACAGGGAAGGGTTTGCGGTCATTGGTTTATGCCAAGACATCTGTGTCTCGTGGGAAATTGAGGTGGGAAATGAAACGTCCACATGGTGGCCCAGTGCTCTAGGAATGGTGCGAGGAAGGCTCGAGGAAGAAATGATTAACAAGGGTTTGTTCAGTTTATTGCCCTGATTAAAAATCTATGGCTAAAGGCAGCCATTTTGTTCGTACTTGTATCTGTGTAGGGACACCGCAGTGGTGTCAAGTCCCATCTGTTCTTCACCAAAGGCAGTTGATTATTTTATCGGGCAAATTCTTGGTCAAGGCCTAGGACTCCAAGAAACAATTACACTGCTGATAAGAAGAAGACCATTAAAAGATTTTAGGCCACCATGGGCATTAACTATGATCGTTCTGTGTGTTTAATCTTATATCTGGCCACCACCTCCTTTCCCTTTAGCCTTGTAGTTAACAAGGGCAAAGACTGAATCTCCTCAGATACCAGGAGTGTTGTATATCATTCACTGTGAGGCTACACAGGGTGTCTGATTGTTGCTTTTTTCAATCCTCTGGCTCTGCCGGGAGATAAGGACAATCGGCTGTCACTGAACTGAAGAGGAAGAATCATTTTTTGACAGGGAGGGGACGCCTCACTCTTAAAGGTGTTGTTCTGGCTGGCAGTCCTTGTTGCCAGTCTTGCCGTGGGGCTTCAGCATGATTTGGGAATCGGGTCTCGCCCTGGCCCCACTGCTGACCCTCAGGCGCTCCCTCCCGGGGCCCTGGGCAGTGAAGCAGAGTTGACGCATCTGGCTGCTCTTCAGTGGCTGTTCAGCCCCTCCCAGAGCCTGCACGCACCCTCCACACATGCCTGCCCCCCACTCTCTCCCACAGGCCTGCACCCTTCTCTCTCCTGTCCTGGGTGTCCACTGCCCCAGCCACAGCCCTGCACCAGCACCCAAACTCCCAGAAGCCATACCAAGGAGCTTTGTACCGGCAGGCCGGCTTCAGGCTCGTGGCGACAGGTCCTGAGTCCGTCATGTCGGAGGGAGGACCTCTGCCCCAATACACGCCACTCTTCTCATTCATTCGAGTGGCAATTTGGCCAGTCCCTTAGTCCCTCGTCCAGAGAAAAGGGACCCAACTGCCAAATGCTGCTGAAAAGCGCCAGCAGCAAGCTGCGCCGTCCACTTTGCGACTGAGACAAGTGCCTCACTCCTCGCTTGTTACAGTGCTTGCTCAACTCCATCTAGAGCCTGTATCCGAACCCTCTCCCACCCAAACTCCCCTCCAGAGACCACCTCTTCACCCCTTCTGCACCCCAACTCCCCCAGCAGCCCTGCACTCGAACCCCCCCCACCCAAACTCCTCCTCAGAGCCAGTTCTCACCCCTTCTGCACCCAAACTCCTCCAGAGCCTGCAGCCCTCCTGCACCCCAATATCACCAGCCCAGGGCCTGAACCCAGACCTCCTTCCGCCGACCCAAACTTCTCTCCAGTCTTAGGCGATGCAGGGTGGGTTTTGAGGGCAGAATCTGGTGGTATGGTGCATATTGTCCACTGGGAGGACTGGCGGATTGCACTTCGGCCTAAGTACATTGAGGTTAGACCCTGCTTTAAGGATTGGAGCATCTGGAGAGACTTTGACGGGCAGGCGAGCTGGGGACGTGTGTTCTCCAAGGGAGAGTTGTTTTTGTGCTCGGTGACACAGCAGCAGGGGTGGGAGTTTGTAGCTGTGGTTTGTACGAGATAAAGTTACTAGACCCCAGGTTCAAAACTGTTCCTGCTCTGGGCTGGTTACATACACTCTTTGTTAGAGTGCTAGATCATGGGTGAATGTTTCCCTGCAGGGTAATAGCTTCAAGTTCCAATCCAAGTGTTCCCTTGAAACTTTCAAAATGAAAATCGATTTCCAGACCATCATCAAGTATATCAGGAGTTCGCTGAATTGGGGCGGAGGGCGGCTTGAATGAATGGAAACACTCCAGTATTTTCTGTGAAAAGTACTTAAAACCTAGCAGAAGCTGTCCGCAGCTGAAATCAATTCCAGGCCTCGGCTCTCTAAGAGGGTCACTCTGTATCTGAGGCACTGTGGAACACTCTTTGTGGCTGATGACAGTGAAAAATGCTGGATTCAATGAAAGCTGAGACCATAGACGGAAGTGTGAACGGCGAGCACCACACAGGGTCATAACACTGAGGGACACGGGGCTTCACTGTCATGCCCTGTGTTTCCTATTTATATCCATAAGCGAACACACCCTCCCCCCCCCCACACATGTCAGAAAACAACCTTCTCCCTTGGTCCCAATCCAACCTCTCCCTCTCCCACACACACCCATGGGACACAGCCTTCGGTGACTCCCGGATGGGGGCTTGTGTCTGCCATCTCCTGAGAAGGGAGCGAGAGCCGAAAGGCCCACAGGACACCAATGGAGTTAGGCAGGAATAAGAAAGATCCCCTCCCCTCTCTTCAGAGTTTGTTAAATCTTACCCATTGGGACATTCCACACCTAGTGGCTCAAAGCACCACTTCCCTGTCAGCAATGAGGAAGAATATCTCGATACGGGGAAGGGACTCCCCCCTTCTGCTGCTTGCCTTCTGGCAGCCCTTAATATGGATTTGGTGAGCTAATGCACCCCCTCACGCCAATCAGCCATGACATCAAGGAGACCCAGCCCTCAGTTGCCCAGAGGGGCAGCTGGGTTAGTGCATAGGGACTTACTAGTTCAGTGCGAGTGGACTGATGCTGAGTTGTGAGTTCCAAACCTGACCTGCGCATAGTTTCTTTAGGCAAATAGCTTCCTGCCAATCATTTTGGTCCTGCAGAAATACAATTCCAGTCAAAGACACGAAGGTCTCCTTGCTTACAGAGAGCAGGGCAGATTCACAGGCTCCAGGCTCTGCTCTCCACAGCACTGTGTCAGAGGGGTCAGGACAGAGCCAGAGCACTGCCCCGATCCCCCTCCGTCTTTGCTCCCCAAACACGTGTGTTGCTCACCCTCTTCACTGTGAACTAAACCTGCTGGCTTTCTGTATGTTCTGTGGTTTTTGTCGTCTATGAGTGCATGTGGTCTGGTGTTTTGGTGTATGCTGGCCTAGTTGGTGCACTGATGATGGTGTATGATTTTCATGAACATTATTTTTTTGCTTAGTTTCTTTGGTATTGTGAGGTTTTTTGCTTCACAAAACTTGTTTGGGTTTGCTGTATTTTTTCGTGGTGGGATTTGTTCTTTCTTATTTGTGTGCTTTCCCTTACTGTATATTGGCTCTGTTGTTGGCTGCGTGGTTTGTTTTTGTTATGTCCTGCTGTGGGCCTGTGCAGCGCTGTGTGATTTTCTCTTCTCTCTGTGTGTGTTTGTTCTCTCGTTTGTATGTCTTCATGCTGTAAATTCCCTGGAACTTTTCAAAATTCTCACAGCTTTGACAATTTCAGCAGGAATTTTCTCCATTACAATTCTCACGTTTCCCACCCGTGTGTGACCATTTCCCCCGGGCATGTCAGTCTCAGGGTTCCCTGATTTCCAGGTCCTTTCCCTTCTTATTGGTAGTTAACTAGCCAACCAACAACCCAAAGTTTTAGTAAAGCGCCAACTAGTCCTTACATGAGCCAGCCTGTGGAGGGTTCACGATGGCAGAGAGGCAGCACAGCTGGGTCCCATGGTGAATAGGCAGCACTCGGACTCTGAATCCTGCAGTCTGAGTTCAAATGTCGGAGTAGAACCTTGGTTGGTTTGTGGTAACAGCCCTGGGAGCGACAAGTGTCAATTTTCCCTGTCGTCCAGTTGTTTAATGAGTGAGTCGTTTTCCCTCCTGCTGGGTGACTCACACCCACTTGAACCAGGTGGTTGAGATGGGCTGCATGCAATTGGGGTGTAAAGTGGCTATAGCTGCCTAGTAGTACTGTGGTTTGACCTCGGTGGTTGGGATCTTGCTGCTTCACCTATGCCCCACACAGTTTGGCTCTTGTGCTTGCGCCACTTTTCTTCTGGCCACCACGGCGGCTGAGACAGGAAGCCAGGCGAGGAGTATTATAGTCAGTGCCTGGCAGGAGGGGTGGAGTCCAGCTGGGAGCCCCTACACCTTCCTCTTCCGGCACCTAGCGCAGAGGCGGGCTGGTGCTGACGCTCCAAGGGAAGGTTTATAGCCACAGGGGCAACTGAAGCGGGGCAGGGGGAGAACCATGCCTATGCTAGGCCAGCAGAAGCACAAAGAAACCCCGGCCAGCTGTTTCTGCCATTGCAACAACCCACTGAAGCGACCCAAGACCAGCATGACAGGCAGCTGTGATCTCTCTGGCCAACATCAGAAGACGGATAGGAAAGCTAGGACCAGCCCCCTGGATTGTGGCCTCTGTCTAGTTCCACTCCAGTGCTCACTGTTGCCATGGGGCAGGAGATTTTACCCAGAGGCTTTTCCCCAGCTAAGCAGAGCAGAGAAAACCCCAGCTCCAAGCGCTATTTAGCAACTCCAAAGCACAGGACAGCCGTGCGCGCTGCTTCTGACCACTACGCTGGGCAGCCGGCATTATCTTTGGCACTCAGGAGGGCAAAGGCTGACTGAAGCACCTGGGGCCATGAACAGTCTTTGTCGACACCCACTCCCCAACTCCTTCCCGGAGCTCTAGTGAAGCCGAGCACTGGCCTGAAGCGGCCAGAAGAGGTATCAGCCCTGAGGGAGAACTTTCAGCACAAGGTAAAACTGCAACAACATACACATGAAACAACTTGAACTCTAACTGCCGCAAATCCAAGTCACGACACTCTATCCATTAGCCACGATGATCAGGGAGAAAGCCCTCCGAGCACTTCTTTTAGAAGAGGCGGACACTGTGTTTTCTCAGGTCTTTACTGAGGTCCGAGACTTCTCTGGGGAACAGAAGTAGAGTAGCAACACAGTTGAGATTAATTCTATGGAGCCAAAGTGCCAGACTTTGGCAGGGAGCTTCAGGCATGGGGGTTGGGGTGCAGTGGACGGGCTGACTGTCTAGGTGGGAGATTAGTGACCCTAGGTGCAGGAGGAAGGAGGGGGAGGTGGCAGTGGCCATGGAGAAGAAGAGAAGGGGTGGGCTCTTTGCAAGCTGGCTAGCTCCAGTCAGTAGAGCATTCAGGCTCTTATATGGGCGGGCCAGGGTTTGAGTGCTGTCCAGGACTCAGCTTTTTAAATTGCCTTGTGCCAGGAGCAATGATCTGGTGTGCCCAGAGCCATTGTGTGGGACGAGAGGCTGAGACTTGTGGCACCTGCTCGCAAGGCAGGGATCCTGGCAGCTCAGACTCGAAGGCGTTGCACTCAGCGCGCGACTTTGAGTTCTGGGCAGTGACTCGCCTGCATCCCTCCGGCCCTTGCCCCCAAACTCAGATCTCGTCCTATCCCCTGCCCCATTCTTTCTCTCCTTCATCCTCAGCACAACCCCATCAACTGGCAGCGGGAGGAGCT
>NW_027425199.1:0-1476 GCF_003597395.2 Chelonoidis abingdonii
ATGTGGAGCTCACACTTGGAATCTTGTGATCTCAGACGTGGCGAAGTCATCAAAATATGCCGTTGACTTTTTCAGTAAGGGGCCCCGGACATATGTTCGGAGGGGGCCACGTTCTTTGTTGCTACGGCCCTGTGGAAGTGGCATGGGCCGAGGGACTTACTGGCCGCTGCTTCAGCCCATAGCAGCTATCTGCAGCCAGTGGGAGCTGCAATTGGCCAGACTTGTGGACGGGGCAGGTAAACAAACCGGTCCGGCCCGGCCCGCCAGGAGCGTTCCCTACACAAGCGGCGACCCCTGTTTGAGAAATCCTGTGCTACTTGCTCTCATTTTGTTTGCAACCTATGCATGGCCCTTCTTACAACTCTATATGGTGTCAGGTGATAATACCATTCTGGATTCCAGGATTTGATTTCTAATACAAATATAGGTGATAATGCCCTCTGTTACTCTGCCAAGGGGCTGGAGGTTCAATTTCTCATTCCACTCAGATTATAGTGCCCTGTGTTACTGCTGTGCTGGGTACTTGGGTTTAGTTCTGATGCTAGTCTCTTACTCACCAGACAGGCTGCAAGCATTGCACTGCATAGACAGGAATGTTCAACTTTTTTGAGAATGTCTTGCACTCAGTAGCAATGTTTTCTGGCTGACGGTTCATATAAGCCATGTCCCTAAGGGTCGTCTTAGTGTTATGTGCCTGGACCAATGGAGCCTCAAGTGTGAAGGATCCTTAATGCTTTGAATGAGGTGTAGAGGTCTCTCCTAAAGAAGCAGAAAAAGAAAACTGGGTGCAGATGATGCATTAGAGTTAGCCTGACTTTTCACTTATTACGTAGCCAGGTACTCTGGAGGCTTCTCTACTGTAGTTTGCTGTGAGATTTATTTTCATATTTCTTTTTGAAAACATAGTTTAAAAATAATGTATTAATTTTACAAAATAGATTGAGCTTCTATCTCAGGCCCTTCATCACATCCAGGCATGCAGGGAAATCTGGAATGTTCTGAAGCTAACAGGTAAGTTAGAAGTTCTGTAACCAAATGCTGTTGATTATGTAGTATAGCAGTACTTAGAACAAATATTTTTAAGAATCTTATCACTTTGAAGGAAAATTTGTGTGTCAAGGAACTGCTCTTTCCAATTCAAAAGTGTTGAAACATCTGAATTACAAATGATTTGATATAAGAACTAGAGAGCCAGAAACACAATGATTTTTGTCTCGTTGTCTAGATGCTGTCTGATTCAGCAGGTTTGGAATTCAAAGATTGCAGATTAATTTTATGGGCTGGCCAATGACTAGAGCAGCCTGTACAAAAATTCCCAGTATCAGAGGAGTAGCCATGTTAGTCTGGATCTGTAAAAAGCAACAGAGAGTCCTGTGGCACCTTATAGACTAACAAACGTATTGGAGCATGAGCTTTCATGGGTGAATACCCACTTCGTCAAATGCATGTAATGGAAATTTCCAGAGGCAGGTATAA
>NW_027425199.1:5307-8062 GCF_003597395.2 Chelonoidis abingdonii
GTGATTCAAGGAGTTTGAATCACAGTAATCTTCCAGGGTAACCCAGGGAGGGGAAACCTGGGAGAGGCAACGGTGAGGGAAAGCGTTTTCTTTCCTTGTGTTAAGATCCAGAGGGTCTGGGTCTTGGGGTTCCCCGGGCAAGGTTTTGAGGGGACCAGAGTGTACCAGGCACTGGAATTCCTGATTGGTGGCAGCGTTACAGGTTCTAAGCTGGTAATTAAGCTTAGAGGAATTCATCCTGGTACCCCATCTTTTGGACGCTAAGGTTCAGAGTGGGGAATTATACCATGACACTAGCACTTGCTGTACTGCTCTGTGTCCTCATCACAAAGCTCTAGCCATACCTTCTGGAACTTGAGCATTTAGAACGGGCTTTCAGGAAGGTGAGGGAGAATCTTAGACCCAAAATGACACATTGTTTACATTTCACTTATTTTGAAGCTATTAGTGTTGATCAGGGAATGACTCCTAGATTCTGCATTTCTCTTTTTTTTTAAATCAGACATGGTATTGCCAGGAAATGTAAAACAAAACCAAATAGCCATTGGGGAGGAAGGATAGCTCAGTGGTTTGAGCATGGGCCTGCTAAACCTAGGGTTGTGAGTTCAATCCTTGAGGGGGCCACTTAGGAATCTGGGGCAAAAATCAGTACTTGGTCCTGCTAGTGAAGGCAGGGGGCTGGACTCAATGACCTTTCAAGGTCCCTTCCAGTTCTAGGAGATAGGTATATCTCCTATTTATTTTATTGTTAATGTAGGACACCTCTATTTTTTTGTTGCTGCAGCAGACATAGCCAGTCAACAAAGAGAACTCTCATTAACTACAGAACCTATTTTCTTAAGCTCTGCAACTATCATTTATTATCTTGTGACAAGAAAAAACTAAAGCCATGCTGGCTTGTGCTCTGCACCTGCAATCACTAGTACTGAGCAGCTCTGCAGATCAAGAATAAAATTGCTGCTTATGAAATAACATTTCTGTTGTACAAATCTAGATTCATTCATTTATCACAGGGGACCCAGAAACAGTGCAGTGACCAATGTGCAGGAGGTCTGACCGTGTTCACTTTCCTTTTCCTTTTCCATGCTTTTTGTTTTTCAAGCATTAGCGATGGAGTCTCCTGCTCATTATCCCTCTGTGTGTAAGAGGGCCCTCAAGAGCGCTCTGACCCTTCATAGGAAACAGGAATCCATTGATGCTGTGAGAGTCAGGTTAGTGTTCACACCAATTACTTCTAGAAGGACTGAGGCCGGGAATGTGCACAGGCGGTCAGGAGGTCATGTATCCCATCAACTGGCCATTGTTTATCCTGGATATATGTCAAACTGTTCCAAAGAGGGACTGGCAGGGAAGGAAGATATATAGGGAATCAGTTGTTGATTGCATGTTAGATCCCTTTCCCTATGCTCTCCAATTTTTGTCTTGTGGGGCAAGAACGTGTCTGTATTTTGGCTGTGAGGCACCCAGTAACATGTTGGTTACTAGATAGAAGACGTAGTAATGAATACAATGGTTATGATGATAAATAGAAGGGGTCAAACTCTTGCTTATGTCAATAGCCACACTGATTTCAGTGGATCTGCTCACTTGAATAAGGTTACGTTTTCACTGCAGAGTTAACTTGGGTGATCAGCCTGCAGGTTAGCCTAGCCTAGTTGTGAACAGCCATACTGCAAAGCCCTGAGTTACCACATCCTCACAGATGCTGCACTCCCCCATGTGTGTCACTATGACTATTTCTTTCAGTGATTGTCAGTATGGGTATTCCACTTGAAGATGTTGTGTCTCCCATGTGCTCTTGATTGGAGAGTTTTCTCAGCAGGGTCTGTGTCTGTGTCTTATGCACCCTTGTGCTCTGGCTGGAGGAACAGACACATCATCCCTCCAGTTCCTTCTCAACTGCCTGCAGCTTGAGATGGAGCAATTGTGGTGTCGGAAGCATAACTTCACAGCTTACTTCACTTTAACATTTTATTGTTTTATTTTTTTTCCAGTAAGTTTGTTTGTTTTGGATATTTTTAGCACAGGTTTGTGCTTTTGAAGGGGGTTTCACTCCCCCTCATTTCTTTGCATTCATGGCCTTTTTGTCCTCAATCCCTATTTGTTGCTGCCTTTCCCTTGATGGGTTATGCCAAAAACCTCAGGATACCAGGCCTGCCACAGGTTTTTCCCCATCCTCAAGTCCTGCTGTATGCTTATCCTCCAACACCATCAATCCTGAAGTTTCTGAACAAGTTGAAACAGGTGAGAGTAGTGACCATTCTGATAGCACAATCATGGCTGAGGCAGGTGTGGTTCTCAGATCTGCTTTGCCTCTCTCTGTGCTTTGCTTTCCTCTGACAGTAGAACTTCTGACCATAACCATAACCCACCTCAGTTTTTCATCACTGCACTTCAAGGCTTCCTGGGCATAGAACAGAATTGTTCTCTTGAGGTTCAGATAGTGATGCTGAAAAGCAGGAAACCCTCCACTCTACTCTGGGACCTTCATTTGGTTCTCATTGCCTTAAGAAGACCCCTATTCAAATACTTGGGGAACTGATTATTTCTTCATTTGATCTTCAAGATCTCATTCCTCATAGCCATCACCTTAGTCAGAAAGATAGGAAAACTAGGAGCACTTAAGACTGATCCCACTTGTACGTGATATTCTACTGTGAGAAGTATCAGAGGGGTAGCCGTGTTAGTCTGGATCTGTAAAAGCAGCAGAGAATCCTGTGGCACCTTATAGACTAACAGACGTTTTGGAGCATGA
>NW_027425200.1:0-3238 GCF_003597395.2 Chelonoidis abingdonii
CCTGCAGCCAGCTCTGCACCCAGTGCCCACAGCCAGCCCCTGCCAAACCCCCTTTCCTGTCTCTAGCCAACTCCTGCCACACATCCCTGCAGCCCTGCCCAAAGTCAGCCACCCCCCACACACACTGCTGCCCGCACCAGCCCTGCACACCCTGCCCACCCCGCACCCCCTGCCCTGTCTCCAGTCAACCCCTTTATATAGATATGTTACGATGGTTACATAGCATATGTAGCATAGATTCAGTATATCGTATTCTAGTTACGTCATATTCCCATAAAGCATTATGTGGTACAGTGTCACACTAACAAAATGAAAGATACTAAGGGAATTAATTTGTTTGCAGGTATCACATAGTCAACGATCGTGGGGTTAGAAAAATGAAACGTACATATCTTTCAGGATTTAAGAAGAGAAAGCAGAAGATAGCTAGACAGACGCAAGAAGAAAAGGGAAAAATAACTCTTCACAAATTTCTTCAGGCACAATCCAAGTCAAGTCAGTTGACTGAGTTGAGTGATGCTCACATTCAAGGTTCTTCAGAGGTGGGAAGTGAAAGTGGTGTTGTAAGAGAAAAAGAAAAGGAAGTGTGTGATGAGGAATCCGAAATATTAACACATTCAGAAAACAGTTTTATGGTTGTTGTGGAGGAAGAGAAGGAAATCCAGCCTCTTTGGATAGGCAATGGAGAACACAGCAGTAACACTGCTACAACTGAGAAACCGGTACAGTCAACTAGTCCTACTGCTATAGGTGAGAATGACAGAGAAGAGTCATGCAGTAATGACCCAGCCTCTTGGAAGTACCTAAATATAAAGAAAAGAGATCTTATTGTATTGAAGGGTCCACCACAGAAGCCCAAAACCTTTCCTCGTGATTCTTTTGGCAGGAAATTGCCAATAACCGTTTTTTCTAAACATCTGAGTAATGGCAAATCTATTGAAAGAGACTGGATGGTGTGGAGTAAAGATGCTGCAGAAATATTTTGTTTTCCCTGCAGTCTCTACAGAAGTGAAACTCATACTAAGCAATTACAGCACTCAAAATTTGTCGAAGGTGGAATTGCAGATAATTGGAAAAAGATTTACGAGAAAATCAAAAATCATGAAGAAAATGCTTCTCATTTGAGCAATTATATTAAGTGGAAGGAATTATTTCAGACACTCAGTGATAAAAGAGGCATTGATGCAGCAGTACAACATAGTATTAAACAAGAGGAGGAAAAATGGCATAAAATATTAACTGCCATTGTTGATGTAATTCTTTTCCTAGCAAAGAATAATCTGCCATTTCGTGGTAGCCATTCTACCATTGATTATGATGACTGTGGGCTTTTCTTGTCAACACTGAAGCTTGTGGGCAGGTACAATCCTGAGGTGAAACAACATCTAGAGATGGTAGCTCAATGCAGAGAGTCTGGTCAAAGAATGCAGGCTCACTACCTGTCATGGCGTAGTCAGAATGAGTTCTTGAAACTGTGTGGGGAGAAAGTTTTAAACTCTATTCTTGAAGAGATAAGAAAAGCCCGATATTTCAGCATTGTTGTTGATGGTACACCTGATGCTTCACACACAGAGTAGTTAGTTTTTATTCTCAGATATGTGATGCAAAAAGACTGAAATTGGAATGTGCATGAAAGATTTGCTCAACTAGTAGATTTTGAAAAGAAGACTGGGGCAGATATCGCAGAACAGATAAAGAGGTTTTTAAAAGAATGTGACTTAGAACTATCTTGGTGCAGAGGGCAGGGATATGACAATGCCTCTAACATGTCAGGAAGATTTCAGGGAGTAAAGACAAGAATTTTGGAAGAAAATGCCCAAGCCTATTTCTCTCCATGCAGCGCTCACACGCTGAACCTCTGTGGTACCCATGCTATGGAAACCAGTGTAGAGGTAAAAACATATTTTGGAAATGTTCATAAACTCTATAAAGTATTTGCTCTTAGCCCTGCGAGATGGAAAATTTTGCAGACCACTGCGAATATATCTCTTCACTCTGTATCTAAAACTAGGTGGAGCGCAAGAGTTGATGCTGTTCACTCCCTAATCAAAAACCACACAGGCGTGCTGGAAAGTTTAATTAAAATTGAAGAAGAGCTTCATTTACCTCCTGAAATCCAGGCAGAGGTTGACTGTTTGATTAAGTGGCTTAAGTCATTTGAATTTGTACTTCTTACTACAACATGGTTTAAACTGCTTCAGTGTATTGATGATAAGAACAAGGTCCTACAAAGCTCCAAATTAACAATGGAAGAGGGAGCTAAACACGTGAGCAACTTAGTCAAGGAAATTCAAACATTGAAAGATTCTTGGCCAATTTTTTTTGAAGAAGCTAAACAAGTCGCTTCAAGCCTTGGCATTGACCCAAAATTGAAAAGTGACTCAAGGATTCGGAAGAAAAAGCAATTCTTTGATGACACAGCGGATGCAGACTATACATTTGACTCTCACCATATTCAGTTCAAAGTACAGGTGTTCTTCCTGTCAATGGATTTGCTTCTATCAGAGCTAGGAGGTCTTGGCAAAAGAATGGCTGAAGTCTCAAATTTATTTTCACCTATTTTGTTTCCGCCAGATACAGTGGATGAATCTTCTATAGAAAATTTTGTTGACACTTTGGCCACAGCATATCCAAAAGGCCTCCAGAGAGAAGATCTTAAAGAGGAACTTAGAATTTTTTACAAAATAAAAGACGATTCCAACTTAAGAGTTGATGGACATATAATCTCTGCACTTACACTTCTTAATGCTCTCTTCAAAAAAGGGTTAGAAAATGTGTTTCCAGAGACTTGTATTTGTTTACGCCTACTAATAGTGTTGCCAGTGTCAGTAGCATCAGGAGAGCGTGCATTTAGTAAGCTAACATTGATTAAAAATCGTTTGCGTTCAGCCACTGGGCAGGAAAGGCTCAACCATTTGCTCACTTTGAGCATAGAATATGAAATGGCCAGCGACATAAGTTTTGATGACATTATTAATGAGTTTGCCAAAATGAAAGCAAGGAAAAAAAATTGCGACTTGTGATTAATTTGAGCAAGAGTGTTGGGAAGCTTAAGATGAACAACAGCATTGCCAGTGTTAGGCCTAAACTTCCGGAAGCTTTATAGAGTGAGTTTTGTAAAATTATCTTTAAAAAGCAAGCTTTGCAAAATTAAGTTACAACCTTTTGTTTTGGTCCAGAAAGACCCCCTGCAAAGCAATTTTTCATTTATATGCTAGACTGCTCATGGTATGTACAG
>NW_027425200.1:7179-8296 GCF_003597395.2 Chelonoidis abingdonii
CCAAACCCCATTTCCAGGGGCCGCTAACTCCAGGGGCCCCAAAACCCCATTTCCAGGGGCCCCTAACCCCTGTTGCCCCCAAACCCAATTTACAGGACCCCCAAACCCCATGTGATTCAAAGCCCAAATTTCCAGCGGCCCCTAACCCCACGGACCCCAAACTCTATTTCCAGGTGCCCCTAAACCCTGGGACTCCAAAACCCCATTTCCAGGGGCCCCTAACACCAGGGGCCCCAAACCCCCATTTCCAGGGGCGCCTAATCCTGGGGGGCCAAAAATCCCATTTCCAGGGACCACTAACCGCTAGGGCCCCAGGGGTTACATGCCCTTGGAAATGGGGTTTTGGGGCACCTGGGGTTAGGGGCCCCTGGAAATGGAGATTTGGGGCCCCCAGGGTTAGGGGCCCATGGAATTGGGGGTTTGGGGCCCCTGGTGTTACGGGTCCCTGGATATGTGGATTGGGGGACCCAGGGTATGGGGCCCCTGGAAATGGGGTTTTGGGGCCCCTGTGGTTAGGGGTCCCTGGAAATGGGATTATGGGACCCCCAGGGTAAGGGGCCCCTGGAAATGGGGGTTTGGGGCCCCTGGGGCTAGGGGTTCCTGGAAATGGGATTTTGGTGCACCCAGTTTAAGGGGCCTCTGGAAATGGTGTATTGGGGCCCCTGGGGTTAGGGGGCCATGGAAATTGGGGTTTTGGGGTCCCAGGGTTTAGGGGACCCTGGATATGGGTATTTGGGGCCCCTAGTGTATGGGCCCCCTGTAAATGGGTTTTTACAGCCCCTGGGCTTAGGGGCCCAGGGAAATGGGGTTTTCTGGCCCGAAGGGTTACATGCCCCTGGAAATGGGGTTTTGGGGCCCCTGGGGTTAGGGGTCCATGGAAATGGGGGTTTGGGGTCCCTGGTGTATGGGGCCTCTGGAAAAGGAGTTTTGGGGCCCCATGGGTGAGGGGCCCCTGGATATGGAGATTTAAGGCCCCAGGTGTTAGGGGCACCTGGAAATTGGGCTTTGGGGCCCCAGGGGTTAGGGGCCCCTGGATATGGTGACTTGAGGACCCTGGTGTATGGGGCTCTGGAAATTGGGTTTTAGGACTCCTGGGGTTAGGGGCCCCTGGAAATGG
>NW_027425201.1:0-9679 GCF_003597395.2 Chelonoidis abingdonii
TTCTCTCCTAGAAGTCCTGTCCTTTACTTAAAACTGGACCTTTCTAAACATTACAAAAGAAATAATTAAGGGGAAAATCTTTCAATAAACTTGATAGGCTCTGGATCATCCCCACCTGTTGGAATACTTAGGATCCTTTCTCCTGCAAATGATTTTCTGGTTCTCCAGTGTCCGCATTTTTCTTAATAAAAAATTATTATTTTTGTAGACTTTTTGCATAAGCTCTTCCTTCCAAGAGGAATCCAACATAATTGCTCTGGGTGGCCTACCACTTCCCTTACATTTTGTGCTGTGGCTGATAGCTTTCCTAATCTCTTTTTTAAAATTTCACTTTAAATATGCCAGTTTTATCTTGAATAGACATTTTTACAGGGAGGACTGGATGGCTTGAGTGACTGGAATGAGGAATATTGATTTTTTTTTTGCACCACTATATCACTGGTTCAAATCCAGCTGAATCTGATAATATCCAAAGGTTGTTGCCATCTGATAGCTGGCCAGTGTCTTATGTGAAATGAACTGCCAGTTTGAAAAGTCTGTTTCTCACTGTGTGAAACAACTATCATCACAACTGGCACACTTTTGACAAGTCAGCAGAGAGGTGGGCATTGTTAAAATTGTTAGTCCCAATGTTGAATAGCCCTTACATTTTAAATGTGCCCTAATGCTGAAAAAAACTAATGCTACAAAGTGAAAGTAACAATGATTAGCATTCCATCTTCTGTGAAGAATGACCTACTGATAACAATGTTTGCTTGGTATCCTGGATTTCACATGTATTCCACTCAAGTACAGAATTCTTGTAGTTTCAAAATCTTGCTAGCTCATAAGAATACAGTTGGCAGGCACTGTAAGGTAAAGCCCATGGTTAATCAAAACATACCTGTTTTGGTCCATACAGATGTCTTTGTGACACCTGGCTATCATGACTTTGGGTGGAGCAAGTCTCAAATCTCCGCTGCCTGACAACAGGCAGAAATCCAACCTGATCCATTTAATCTGCATTCCAAATGATCTCCTTTTCCTTCTGGTTTCTTAACCAGGGGCTGAAAGGGGGATAGGATATGAATTGCACTGACATTGGTGACTGGGGGTAAAGGATGAACCAGCATGGAGTCCAGTTGTGGAAACTAGCTGGAAGGTAGTGCTGGTGGCACTGTGAGTTGAACAGGAAGTAGAGGGCAGGTGGTCTGCCAGGAGAAAGGGGATTATGGGGTATTGCTTTGTTTAAAAGAGGTAAACGAATGGGGTTCTTCTATGAGGAAAGTAGGAAGGAAGGTTATTTATTCTCAGTGCCTTGTTGTACATTGAGGATAAGTTAACTTGGGCAGGTTTTTTAAATTATTTTTTTTAATGAACACACATAGCCACCTATGGAAATAACACTTTGGGCTTTTTGAGTTCATTAGATCGCAAATGAAGCAGTCAAGCTTGGTCAATATGTGGGTACCTCTAGGGAAGACCCACGGTGCTGAGAAAGTAATTCTGGCAGTTCAGTGGGTGGCACTCTTTCCTTCAAATCTCTTTTAAACCAATATCCTAACATGATGTTCTGGAACACTGAGCTGTCTTTTGGGTGAGATTTAAAGGTGGGATCCCTTCTGTTTGTGATCTTAAAGATCTTGTGGCACCTCTTGGAAGAATAGAGTAGGGGCACTAGCCCCAATGCCTGGGCAATATCCAGTTTGGGTAATTGCATTTTATATATCTAAAGTTTCCCCAGTAGTTTTAATGCAATGGATACAATATTCACTTCCAGTCCTATTCTGTAGTTCAGTGTTTGGTTGTTCTGTGTGGTTCTTGTTTTTTAGTAGTGAGTGAAGTGATCCTATGAATAGAGAGATGAAAAATATTCCATATAAAGAAATATGACAAAGATTTGTATTTTTAATTTGGAAAGGAAGTTAATGAGAGGGAACATGATAGAAGCATACAAAATAATGAATAGCACACAGAAGGAAAATTGGCCACTTCTATTTATCCTGTCTCATAATATTGGAAACTCCTGTTTCCCCATAATACAAAATTGAAAGACATTAAATTTAAAACTGATAAAAAGAAGTTGGAACTCCTTGCTGCAAGTCACTGTTGAGGCCAGAGATTAGCGTTTATATGAATAACAAATATTCCTAAGAATTTTTAAAAGTTCTTAAGGACTATAAGCCATCATCTTTCATCTTGGCCCCATGAGCCAAATAACTGATGGGGTTAAGAAGAAACTTACCCAATGAGCTGGTTATGCTGTTATTACCCTATTTGGGGTTTCTTTCACCTTCTGGAGCATCTGGTAGTGGATGGGTCTGATCTGGTATGGTAATTCTTATGTGAGTAGTTTGTAATAAGCTTGGTATTCTTTTGGTTGCAAGGCACTGTATACACATAAGTAATTATACATGGCATGCCTTTGAATGGGTTGAGTTCTCACTCTGCCTTTAACAATGTGCAGACCCTATGTTAGTTTCCAAACTCTTCCCCTTTCTGGGGTTTGGCTTTATTAGTACCCGAAAACCAATAATAGAATGTAAACCTCAAACTAAGCTTCCTCTCTGAGCTTGACTGTCCCGCTTCCTCCATCTGAGCTCGAGCTGACCAGAAAGTTTCCCTGCACGGATCTTATTTCTATTATCTGCGTCCACTGTTGCAGCAATTCCTTCTTCTTCGCATCTTCTTAATACCCTGGATAGTGAGGATTGAGCTTCCAGTAACCTACAAGCTGCAAACCTTTAGCATCATCATGCAAGATTCTTAACACTTTGCTGCACAGAACTTGTGTCCAACTGAAAGGACCCTCGCTACTCAAAAGCTATTTTACACAATGACTCTTTCCACTCCGACTCTCAGAGGAAGCCGAATCCGGAGGTTCATGACTGTGTGATATGTGAGGAGGAGGTACAGGATATTGGAAAGGTTGAATAAAACAGTACAGGGCAGCTGCTGCTTCAGCGAGGAAGGACGAACTCACAAAGCAACAGTAGAAATAGAACATTTAAACTCGATAGCTTTAACGTTGGTGAATTCATTCGTTTTTAATGATAAGTAGTAGATTTAGAACCAACTAAAGTACTGTCAAGCTTGCTTCATAATTGATTCATTCTCACAATTACAATGAGCGATGACTATATCATCGATCATAGCGACGTATTAGATATTCTTAGATAATGCATTATTAAATGTGTGACGAAGCATCCTATATTCAGTCTAGACCCATACTAAATCACCAGAGTGCCTTACTCTTAAAATTATCAGGTTTGAACTTACGAAGGTCTGGGTTCTCAAAAATATTTCCATTATACAGTGAAACGAGATGTGTTTAGACTCTGTATACATTTGTACTAATACATAATCAGATTGAATAGAATCGACGATGTTCGTGCGTGGTATTGTGTGTACAGGGAGAGTAATATGATTCCAGACGAGGAAAAGTTCCGTTAAAAGAAATTGAGGTTACCATAATAATTTTAGATACTAATATTTAATATGTATTTTAATAAAAGGCTCTTATATTTTGATAGGTATGACCAATGGGGACAGATGAGACACTACCATTTAAACCATATGTTAGTAATACAATTAAAAGATTGTGAAGCCATTCAGATACTGCGGGATGGGGCCATATAAATACCTAAGGGTATGCCTACTGCAATGAGGCACAAGCAGCTTGACTCGGAGTATAAGGGCTGTTAAATTGCTGTGAAACCTTCAAGAGTAGGCTGTGAGCCAGACTGTCGGACCTGCACATGGGGGGAGTAGAGGCTCAGACCGATTGGGTCTGCAGCTGCTGAGCACTGATAGTGATCTACACAAACAGTTTAGAATAACCATGATCCGACGGAGTCAGCAGGCACGGGCCAGCTGTAGGTGACTAATTGCAGTGTAGACATACCCTTAAGACAAAAGATAGAGAACCTGGGTTTTGATTCCTCGTCTTTCACTCATCTAGCTGTTTGGATTGGGATTGCGTGTGAAAATTACATATTACACCAGCAATCAAACAATCGACAAAATTTCGAATAATATAAGTGCATATCACCTTTTATATAGGTGGATGAGTGCTCAGCACAGACTTGTTCTATCATAAGCACAATTTAATATACACTTAGCAATAATAGAACATAGATCCAAACTTTTAATAGAACTTACCACAAAATGTTAGATACGTCTTGTGATTAAAAAGCATACAAATGTTGCCTGACATTCCATCCCAGTTTCTGCAACGTTCTCTCCAGCAGGTTTGCCAGAAAATGTCTATTATCCCCCATGGAAACTTTTGCTATTTAATACGATGCAAATTGGAGCCGTATTTCCATCCTCAAGTCACCATCCCTACTGAGTGCATTGAGTTTGCATGGCAGAATTGATGGCAGACTTGGGTTTAAGTTGTATTTTACTGAGGTAATTTGCTGTTGTCCACTATAACGAATTTTAACAATAATGAGCAAAACAGAGCAATATTAATAAAATATATAAAAGATGGAGACATGAGTGCATATCTCCTTAGTCTGCTTACAAGAAATCTGGATTCATATATTTATGAACTATGAAAGTATGTATTTATAAAATATATAATATAAATATATATCAAATATGAAAATGTGTATTTAAATCCATTTGGACCTGTGATACCCACATATGGGAGTACAAGAAAATAAGTGCTTTGTTGAGATGTTGGCTTAGTATATACAATAAAAATTTCTGGTTAGGGACAGGTCCAGATATGTAAAACCTCCTGTCTTTGTTGCGTGCATGTTGTAAGTCTTATTATTATTTGAATTATCAGGAAGTGTGTTATAGTTTAAATTGATTGAAGATGTTTTATTGTAGTTAGGAGCTGAAGTAGAGCAGCTTAATATTTGCGAGTAGTATGAGAGAGCTTTCTGAGTGATTTGATTTTAGCTGCCCTCTTTACCTCAAGGTAATGGAAATACTGAATTCTTACTGTTATCTTTAGAAATAATTGTATACGGAGTATTAGTCAAAAAACTGATTTTATTATGCATGTGTTTTCTAACAGTTGCAAGAAGCAATCAAGGCTGGCAAAGGTGTGACTTCAGCTATTGACTTATGTCATTACCATGGAAACAGAGCACTGGAGGCCCTGGAGTGCTTCCCCTCCCTCTGAGTTCCAGATCTGCTTTAGAAAACATGGTTTATGCTGTGACCAGATTTTCATGAGATACAATTCAAAAAATAAACTGTTCTTCATTTGAAGAAAACAACTAGATGGATAGAGGCTGGGACAAGGGAAAAATATTTGTATTTTTAAAAGAACTAAATTTGTTAGTTGCCTTTTTTTTTTTTTTTTTTGGTTGTTTACCGCATTGCTGAATGAACATGCATTCTTTGGAACTGCTATAAACAAAATTAGGGGGAAAAGGTCAAACAGTTTTCACTTGTCATGCCAGAAGCATATTTGAGGCTGCACCAGTAGAAATAATTAATGAGACTCACTTCTGTGACCTCAGTAAATGGACAGGAAATAAGTCCTTATTGATTGGACATAGCCAGGGATGGCGCCAATGTGGTGGCCTGTGGTTTTCCTGCACTAGAGAGGACAGGGGGGGGCCTGAAGCTGCAGGTGTCAGGAGAAACACTTTCTAAAATTGCCAGAGAGAGGGCTGTTTAAGTCAAGAATTAATGTATCAATTTATCAACACAAAGGGCAGTTCAGTGAATTAATGAGGAAAAATCCTTTATCTGTCTACATGCAGTTGTCTCCTCACACTGTTTTTATGTATTCAAATGTAAAATTACTCTGTGCCTAATGATTTCAGTATTTTGAGAAACTTGCTGAGAATGTGTGTCAAGCATGGTAAGTAGGAGCCTTAAAATATTTAATCAAATATTAATTTGGCTCTGTTAAGAGAATCGATTGCCTGTGTTTTTATACAGTATATATAAAATACTTTGCTCTGGCTCAAAGATGAGGTTTTCAATGCTTTCAGGAAAAAAATCTTTCTTCCAGATCAAGCAATTTGTTTCAACGCAATCTTACCCTAAATAATTTCCCAGATTTATGTGACACTTGTTTTCACTTCAGTCAAATAAATGTGAATTTATAATGTTCAGCATCAATCTTTTGGCAGAAAGGAGTGTGGAATAGTCTTGTTAGCACAGGTTTTTTACTCTTCTGAATAAATATATAGTACGTGAGAAGTTTTTTTTTTAACCTTAGTGTGTCAGATTTTAAATCCAATTACAGAAAGAATATAAGGTATATCAGAAGTCTGCAATTTGACACTGTCTCTAGTTTGTTCATAGGAGATGATTTCTGTGGTTTGCATGCATGCAATCTGAGAACTTCGTTGACAAGAAGGCTGAGTTTACATAAATGATCTAGATTGAGACTCAGCTACCTTTCTTCCTTCTGTGGTGTAATTACATCCCAATCTGGAGACAGCTAGTACAGCAAACAGATTTCGTTACATCGCTCACTCAAACATTAAGTGGAGTTATTTCTGTTAAATTTTGCTCCTCCTCCTACCAAAAAAAAGTAAGGTGTCACAAAGCTTTTTTTTATCATGGACCAGCATATTGCATTCAGCTGAAAGAAAATATAAAGCTACATATGTTAAACCATTGTGTGTGGGTGTGTGTGTGCATGTATATAAGTTATATGCACACAGCGTACTTGCGACATCGATGTACTTCCTCAGATTTATACAAGTGCAGTTTCAATGCCTTTGACAGTAAACTGAATTCTTAGAGCATTTTATTTTTATTCTTTTATTTTAGTCAACTGTGTATAAATCATTACGTTTTGTAAGAGCCATATATTGCTTTCTCCTTACCATGAACCTACTTTTTTTTTTATTCAAACACTTCATGATAATTCAGGGGCTGATCCTGCAGGAAGCTGAGGGACTCCAGAGACATCCTGAGTCCTTTCAACACCCTTTGATTTCCACTGATGACACTCAGTAGCATGGAAGAAACAGGCAGCATATTACAGGACTGGGCATATGTTTCTTTTCCTGAAAGTACAACTTTTTATCAATATCTCTTTCGGAAAACAAATTAGCAAAACCAAATAGTAGTGATATTGTAGCCTTCATTGGTTGAATTGGTGAAAATGAACAATCTCATAATCTTCATAATACAGATCTATGATCTCTTCCAGTAACTAATTGAAAGCATGCTTTTGTTGTTGTTTTGGATCCTTCAGGGATACCCTACAGGCAAAACATACAAACTATAGACTGGAAGTGATAACCTCTTGGTTATCGAGTCAAGTTCCCTATCACAGGCAATCCAGTCATATAATCCTGTTCATAAATATATCAAGCTCCATTTTAAAGCTAGTTAGGTTGTTTGCCCTTACTACTCCTATTTAAAGGCTATTCCAGAACATCGTTCCTTTGATAATTAGAAACTTTGTTCTAATCTCCAGTCTAAATTTTATTCATGGCCAGTTTATATACACTTGTTCTTGTGCCAACATCGTTTTTTTAGCTAACAGTCACTGCTGAGAATTATCATTCTTTCTGCACAATTAGAAATACATATTTCTGTTTCTGACATCNCAGGCAGCAGTATTGCCTGTCAATGTAAACAAACTTGTTTGTCTTAGTGATTGGCAGAATAAGAAATAGGACTAAGTGGACTTGTAGGCTCTAAAGTTTTACACTGTTTTGTTTTTGAGTGCAGTTATGTAACCAAAAAAAAATCTGCATTTGTAAGTTACACTTTCACAATAAAGAGATTGCACTTTGGTACTTGTGTGAGGTGAATTGAAAAATACTATTTCTTTTGTTTATCATTTTTCAGTGCATATATTTGTAATACAAAATAATAATATAAAGTGAGCACGGTGCACTTTTTATTCTGTGTTGTAATTGAAATAAATGTTGAAAAATGTAGAAAAACATCCAAAAATACTTAATACATTTCAGTTGGTATGCTATTGTTATAAGTGTAATTAATCACAATTAATTTTTTGATTGTGATTAATTTTTTTTAGTTAATTGTGTGAATTTACTGTGATTAATTGACAGCCCTAGAAAATATATAACTTTACTGTGCAGCCCCTGCTGTTAGAAAGCGGTAATTAAATGTTAGCAGAAGAGGCAACATATAGTCATACAAGAGTCTTAAAAGAGAAGTGAAAGATATTGAGCTGTAGTAGCTGGGAAAATATTGTGCTAGTCCGAACTCCATGAATCCCATAGCTACTTTCGTCTAACCATCGCTCCTGTTCTTACCACAGCCCCAGTAAGGCCCCCATTTCCTACATTCTGAGACCCTAACCTGTCTCTCCTGCCTTTAAGAAGATTTTCTAATGAACTCCAGCAGGGGGAGGCATCTGCTGGGGCTCCTTAGGAAGAAGAAATAGAGCTGTGAGATCCTCAGATTGAGGCTCATGAGACTCAAGAAGCTCTTTAATGTGTCTCCTGCAGCTCTTTGCAACACATCATGTTAAAACACTGTGATTTAATTATTAACCAGTCTAAGTTATTAACCAATCATGATGCTTTTATTATGTTATTAACCAATTAGGTTATCAACGTGCACTAAGTTATTAACTTATTTGCTGTGGGAATTTATTTATTTTTATATATATATAAGACTAAATATTTCTCCTGTAATACTCTTTAAATATGAATGTATAGTACTGTAGTAAATGAAACAATGAATTCATGGTACTGTAACTCTTTTGGGTAATGTTGATTGCTTATTTGGCTCCTGAAGCACTGAGGTTGGAGTATCACTGAAATAGAGGGAAGAGTTGAGCCAAAACCTTTGCTCCATGGGTAGTCAATTATTTTTTGTCAAGATCGAAATTTCTTGGTCAAGGTACAGTCAAGGTCCAGACTCCAGAGAAAATAATACAAAAATAACAATAATGATAATAAGTAAATAAAAAGATTTTGGAGTCCGTTCAAAAGCATCTAGTGGTCCAGATTTGGTCCATGGTCCACCTATTGACCACCTCTGCTTTACTACCTCAAGCTGCTTGATAACTTTGTCAGCGCATTTTTTTTTAAACTAAAATTGGCTGTTTGACTAAACATAATTTTTGCCCACATTTCTCTCTCTCTCACATACCATCCCCCCTCCATGGAAAACACTGAAATCCTTCTATGTCCACAAAATAAAAGTTATCTTTATTTAAATTATGGAAAATAAAAGACCTTTTGATCAGCTCTATTACTCCCGGATATACTTCCATTTAGCAAAGCCAATAACAGAGCCAGACTCTTTAAACTGGTGTTATCGTCAGAAGACTGTAAAAAAACAAATTTTGTTTTCCCCACAGTTACTCCCTGTGTCTTCCAAGACTTTATAGATCCATAGAGTGATGGATTTTAAGGCCAGAAGGGATTAGATCAGATAGCCTGACTTCCACTGAATTTCACCCAGTAATTCCTGCATTAAACCATAACTTGTAGGTTGAGCTAGAGCATATTCAAGGTCGACTGATTTTAACAGCGAGGGTAATTAACCAAAGAACCAACTTACCAAAGGAAGTGATGGATTCTTCATCACGTGAAGTCTTTAAATCCAGATTGGATCTCTTTCTAAAATATTTTTTTACCACATACACAAGACATTCCTACATCATTTGTTCCAATGGTTAATTGTTCTTGTGCTTTATTTCTACCCAGAATTTATATTATGTGAAGGGCAAGGCCAGATGGCTACAGTAAAGTAGTGAGGAACAGGTATGTTAGCCCCAGGCTAA
>NW_027425202.1:0-955 GCF_003597395.2 Chelonoidis abingdonii
GACAGGCTCATTCTGGAATTTTTAAATTCTGTTTTTTTTCGAGGCCTATCAAACAGACAGAGTAAGGATGTTAAGTCCGGAAGTTCTTCAGTATCCTCAGAACTCAAGATTTCAAAGCCCCTCACAAACACTCACTGGTGTTTCACACATGAAAAGGGTCGTGTTCTTATAACATTCATAAATTGTTGTGCGCATTTTTGACGCCTCTGCACTGAGTCATACAGTCACTTTACACAAAACGGAGGCCAAGGTCTCGAGCGTCATTCCCTTAACCAGGTCATGATTTAAGGCCACACAACTTGGGGCTATTTCATTTCTATTCATGCGTAGTTTTGAATTTGGTATTTTTTAAAATCTGTAATGGCTTACGTCCCTGCCAAAACCTAGTTTCAAAGTTTAAAATGGGACTAACATTGTTCATAGCCATCATGCTATCCCTCTGACAAAGGGAAAATTTCATACTCAAAGTCCTGACAGGAAACATACTGGAGGCAACGGAATGATTCCCATTGAATCAAAGGGAACTGGATCTGAATTGCTCGGAATGGAGGTATATAGAATGGAGAAAAATGGCTCCCTGCTTCCTAGCAAATTTAGAATGAACTGCCTCATGTCCCTAATCACGAGCAGCATGAATTGAAAGGACCAAACTGGATTCCTTTCATGACACCCACTTGTGCTATTGATGCTGCTCAGAATCACCTTGACATTCATTCTCACTGCAGCACCAGTAAAGTCACTGGAATGTAGTTGGCCTAAACAATTTTAAGATGAAAGAGCTGAAGACTGCAATGTGCATGTCACGCCCTCTGAGGCTGAGATTAACCTACTAATCACCAACGCTGAGGAAAACAGCTCCATCAAAAGGAGGACTTGTGAAGACAATCAGATTTGTTTGGGAACTAATTAGGACCTCCTCCACAAACAGCATCTTAGATCCTCCAGGCAGTCCTAG
>NW_027425202.1:3361-5834 GCF_003597395.2 Chelonoidis abingdonii
TTTTGCCCATTGCAGTTTTGTAGGGCTGACTTTGTGTCCCTTCATTGCCAACTGATTAAGTAGATAGATGGAATCAATTTCATTATCTTCCTGTGTTTTTGATGCCACTAAGATATCATCAACATAAGTTACCAAAGTAGAGCCATGGGGTAACTGGACATCTTTTAAATCTTCTGCTAAAATTCTAGCAAACACTCCTAGTGCCTCCACATACCCTTGGGGCATTCTAGTCCACGTGAGTTGCCCTGGGGGTGGAATTTCCTGTTTTCCCCCCCTTTGCCCAGCTGTATCTGGTATTCCCCAGGTGAATGCAAAAAGGTACTGTTTATCTGGTGCAACTGGTACAGAGAAAAAAGCATTTGCCAGATCCAGACAAGTAGACCATTTTGCATCTGGCAGCACCATTGCCAGTATGGTGCTAGGGATTGGCACTACAGGGTGTTCTGGGATTACATATTGATTAATCAGTCTTAAGTCCTGAACCATTTGATACACTGGTTTTCCATTTGGTCCAGGCTGGGGCTTTTTAATAGCCAGAATAGGGGTATTGCAAGGAGAGACGCATGGCACCAGAATTCCCTTCTTCTTTAAATCCCGTATGAGACATCCTAGCCCCTGAACAGCTTCAGGTTTTAAAGGGTATTGTCTCTGGGCAGGCGGAGGCTTGTTACTTTTCACTGTTGGATTTAAAAAGGGAGCTGACTTTACTAATCCCACTGTATGTTTTCCTCCCCACACTATAGGGTTAACTTCATTTTGCACTCGCACAGGGAGGCTTTTACCAGATCCTTGAACTTCCAGCCCTGCCAACAAATATGCTTTTTCCAATGGGAACCTTAGAATGATGCCATTCGGATTACAAAAAATTTGAGCATGCAATTTACACAGCAAATCTCGCCCAAGCAAGTTTACTGGTCCATTCATAAGCAAAAAGGAATGCTGAATATTTAAAGGGCCCAAAGTGGCCATGCATTCGCTGGTCATAAAACATCGTTCTGTCTCTCCAGTAACTCCTATCACACATTTTTCAATGTTTTCTTTTGGGGCCGCTCCCTTGGGAATAGCTGAATGAGTTGCACCGGTATCCACTAACAGTTCAAATGTCTTGTTCCTTATTTTAAGAGGAATCACAGGGAACCGGGCATCACATTTAAATTGCACAAGTCCAGCCTCATAAATCTCAGGACTCCAGGGGAGCAGCGCCTTCCTTCATTCACTGTTCTCTGCGAACTGCCCTGCTGCCTCTGGGCTATACTCCTTCTTAGGGCGCACTGGGCACTCTCTTTTCCAATGTCCTTCTGCCCCACAATAATGACAACCACTTCTTCTAACTTCTTCTCCACGTCTTCTGCCTCTCGCTGCTCCTCCTCTGTTCCATCCACGTCCTCTTCCCTTTCCCCTGGTCATTGCTGCTGCCAACAGTGACACTTGCTCCTTTATATCCTTCTGCTTTTCCTTCCTTTTCTCTTTTTCTTTCTTCTCCTCTCTTCCATTAAACACTCTAGTAGCAATGCTAACTACCTCAGGCAAACTTTTCCCTTGGATACCATCTGGATGCTTTCTAAATCTCTTAGCAATATCCTCTGCACATTGTGACATGAAGACCAGTTTAAGTATATACTTTCCATGATCAGTTTCAGGATCCAAATTCTCATGCTTTCTAACTTCACAAATCAGTCGAGCACAAAAGTTAGAGGGATGCTCATCTGGATGCTGAACACAAGCAGTCACGTTACTCCAATTTGGAGTAGCTTCCCTTGCTTCCCTAATGCCTTTTAAAACAGCTTTTAAAAAATTATTCCAACTTGTCTTGTAAGCTGAATTGTTGGGATCCCACTTAGGGTCATCAATTGGCCAAGGTGCATTCAAATGGGTTGCAGATTTTTCTTTTACCTTTTGTCTTTTATCCTCTGTTAGGAGAGTGTCTAATAACTGATGTACATCTGCCCAAGTGGGCACATGAGTGGAAAAGATTGTGCTGAACATTCTTTCCACTGCCTCAGGATTGTCTTGTAAGTGAAGCATAGTGCGCTACCAATTGAGCAAATCTGAAGTTGCAAACGGGGTATGGGTAAAAACCATCTCATGTCCCCCAGCAACCAGTGGAACTAGATAAGTTCTCAGCGGGGCCTGTAATATCAGGGGTGCCTCAGAAACATCCTCCCTTATGGAGTTAAGTGACCTGGAGGGGGTCCGCAAAGGCAAGGACGAGGGCTGCTGTAATATTGGGAGTGTTTGAGAAGTAGCCCCTGGCCAAGTTTGCAAAAGGCTGGCTGAAGGCTGCACAGAGGGGATGAGATTGCCTGATCCCTCTGAGGATGAGACAACATCACCCTGAGCCCTCCCTTGATTCTCCTCTGCCCCTGAACTGTCCCTAGTCTGCTGTTCTTGAAACCTTGCACTCTGCCGGGCAGGGGGATGAACAGGAACAAAGTCGTTCTCCTCCCGGTGTGACTCTGGGGCATATGGTGGG
>NW_027425203.1:0-2303 GCF_003597395.2 Chelonoidis abingdonii
TAAAGTAAATAAGGTTTTTAAAATGTTTAAGAAGCTTCATTTTAAAATTAAATTAAAATGCTGAGCCCCCTGGACCAATGACCAGGACCCGGGTAGTGTGAGTGCCACTGAAAAGAAGCTTGTGTGCCGTCTTCGGCACGCGTGCCATAGGTTGCCTACCCCTGATGTAACCTATGCCTGCTTGGTGTGGCGCTCTGATCCCCCTCTAGTGGCAGCTTAGATCAGCTAGAGATTAATGAGTGTGCTACAGCCTTGTCTAAATGACACGTGTCTTTTAGCTCATGCAGTACAGGCTAATGCATTAAGCTGCAGAGGTCCCAGGTCTGATCCCGGTTACTGACGACCGCAGTCTGTCTACATTACACTATGGCCAGGATAATGGCCAGTGAATGTGGGTCTTGGTTAGATCTGTTGTCCATTACAGAGAGCTACCTCTTTATAAGATAAATGCCAACTCAACCTTCAACCGAGTGATACCACTGGTGCTGGTTTAATAATTAAATTGATCTTGGGCAAAAATATTCAAATCTGAGCAGTTCCTCTTGCCTAAAACAGTGACTAAAATAAAAATCCAGAACTAAATTAACAATGTCTTCTCCCAATTACAGACACCCTCCAGTGAATATAAGGTTGCCATGGCAACATGCCCAGGAAAAGCTATGTACTATATGGTCAAAAATAAAGCACAGCAGGGAGAAATCTTTTGAATCTGATTTCACTGTTAACATAAAATTAATTTTTTTTAAAGGCCAGCTAGACAAGTTAATGTATGGCAGCAATTCTCCCTGTAAGAGACTTGTATGTCTGGCAGCTTTATATATTTATACAGGTACATGTTAAACAGAAACTGCAAGGTAACATACGCGAGAAAAGTTTTAAAGTTTTTAAGAAAGGCACAATCAGATAAGAAACTGTCATCGAGAGAACTTGATTGTATAGACTAGACCTGAGGGGAGAAAAGAGAATGGATTTGAGTGCCTAGGAAAACATGTCAAAGCTGCTGTAATGAGGTCTAAGGAATAAGTAAAATTCATCTGAACACGTGGAAAAAACAAGTTCTATTTTTTAATTTAAAACTTTTTTTGCACACTATTCGTATTAACATTGTCTTAATTATAATTAAAAAAATAAAGTGACTTTGTTTCAAAATGTTTTAGCTGCTATTTTCCATTTTATGATTGTTAGCCAATACCATTATTTATAGCAAGGTAGTGCCTACCAACCCCCGCTGAATTTGGGGCCCTGTCCAAATATACACAAAGAGAGAGCCCTTGCCTCAAAGAGCTTGCTAGCTAAAGAGACAAGACAGATAGAAATGGGCGAAAGAGAGTAGTGTTATGCCATATTGTGTAAGCAGAGTCAGGATGAGCTCTACCCTGACATCTGGTGGAAAGAATTTCAGAGAGTGTATTTGCATAGGCACGCCTACCCCATCCCAGGCTGCCGAGCTGTGGGACTGCTTTGTGACAGAAATGACTCAACCTCAATTGGGTGGTACTTGCTAGACAAGGGACATGGGTTCCAAAAACCAGTGAATGGAGAGAGGCTGGGGACAGACAGATACCTGGTGGTGTAGTCTCCTTGTGGAGCCAGAAGCACCAGTTCCACCCCCTGCTCTCTCCACTGTGGAATGTCAGAGTTGATTTTTTTTATTCCCTTAAAAATCTAGATACAGGTTACTGAGCTGAACTCACTTTGGGCTAATGGTGCACTGGCACTGGGGCTCCCCTACTATGTGCTGAGATCACTAAGAGTTGAAATCACAAAAGAGCTGAAATTACTGAGCTGAGAGCACTGAGTGCTGTGCTAACTAGTGGGGGAGCCTGAAGCTATACTGCGGAACAGAGCAGTTGGCGGAGTGGAGCAGTTTGTGGGGATGGCTAGAGCAGATCACGGGACAGCTGGTGGAGTGGAGTGGCTGGCAAATCGGAGTAGCTGTGGGACGAGTGGAGAGGCCCACAGAGCGAGCGGAGCCAAGCAGTTTGCAGGGACAACTGGAGCAGCTCGCGGGGCAGCTGGTGGAGCAGAGCAGCTGGTGGAGCGGAGCAGTTTGTGAGGATGGCTGGAGGAGCAGAGTGGAGCAGTTGGTAAAGTGGAGCAGTTCGTGGAGAAGGTGGAAGCAGAACCCACAGAGAGGCAGGGCAATTGGCCCTGGACCACGTAAGGTGCCCCTTTCACGCAGGCTGGGGGGAGGGACCTCTACAGATAGACTCTTGAATTCTGGGGTGGCATTGACCAGAGACTTTTGGGTTGTTGGACTTTGGAGTGATTGGACTTTAGACCCTAAGGGGAAAAGGACATTG
>NW_027425203.1:7907-11567 GCF_003597395.2 Chelonoidis abingdonii
AGCATGAAATTTCTATCCCTAGAGAGTCTATAGAACATGCGGATTCACTTAAGATCTTTACTTCATTTGATTCTACATTTTATTTCACCTATAGTGCCACCCCCACCCCCTGCATGACCTGTTCTGTCCTTCCAACATATTTTGTACCCTGGAATGATTGTGTCCCATTGATTGCTCTCAGTCCACCAGGTTTCTGTGATGCCAATTATATCAATATCTTCCTTTACCACAAGGCACTCTAGTTCACCCAGCTTATTATTTAGACTTCTAGCGTTTGTGTACAAGCACTTTAAAACTTGTCCCTGTTTATTTGTCTGCCCTTTTCTGATGTGTCAGATACTCCTGACTATAACCTGGAGATTCTCTATCATTAGACTCTCCCCTAAGAGAAGTCTGTGTCCGATCCACATGCTCCTCTGCAGCAGTCGGCTTTCCCCCATCTCCTAGTTTAAAAACTGCTCTACAGCCTTTTTAATGTTTAGTGCCAGCAGTCTGGTTCCACTTTGGTTTAGGTGGAGCCCCTCTCTCCTGTTCAGGCTCTCCCCATCCCAAAAGTTTCCCCAGTTCCTAATGAACGTAAACCCCTCCTCGCTACACCATCGTCTCATCCATGCATTGAGACTCTGAAGCTCTGCCTGCCTACCTGGAACTGGGAGCGTGTGGAACTGGAAGCATTTCTGAGAATGCCACCATAGAGGTCCTGGATTTCAGTCTCTCCCCTATTAGCCTAAATTTGGTCTCCAGGACATCTCTCCTACCCTCCCCTATGTCATTGGTACCTACATGTACCATGACCACTGGCTCCTCCCAGCACTACACATGTGTCTGTCTAGATGCCTCAAGAGATCCGCAACCTTCGCACCAGGCAGGCAAGTCATCATACGATTCTCTGGGTTATCACAAACCCAGCTATCTATGTTTCTCCGGCTGCTGCTGCACTTAGGAAGTGCCTGGCCGGGGGCGCATGGGCTGGAGAGCTGCGGGAGTCGGGAAAGTTGGAGCCCGGGGAGGAGGCAGCTGTGTTTTTAGATGCCGCCCACCACCTCTGTCCCCCGCAGATCACCAGAGTCCTCCAGCGAGGCAGTGGCAGCAGTGGCGGTGGCGCACACGCAGGGGAGCCGCAGAATCTGAGCGTGGTAAGGGGGGGACTGGGGATTGTGTGCCTGGCCGGGCTGCAGCCCGGTGCCCCCCAGGGGGGCTCCTGCAGCGGATGCATGTGGGAGGCAGCCCCCATGCACGCCCCCAGCTCCCCCCTCACAACACTCGGGCTCTGAGGCTCCCAGGAGCAGGCTCAAGGCTCTGCACCCAGGCAGCAGTAAGGGCTTACATGCCAGAGAGCCACAGAGCAGCAAGGGAGGAGCTGTGTGTGTGTGGGTGCATGGAGGCTGCCACACGCATGCATCTGCTGCAGCCTGCAGGGGAGCACAGTTGCTCCCTGCTAGTGGCACTGCCACCTTTGCAGGGCTGTTGCCCACCCTGCGCTGCGCTGGCTCCTCCATAGCTGGGCTCACCACTTTTTGGCGCCCCCAACCACTTGGCACCCTAGGTGACAACCTAGTTTGCCTAGGGGTTGCACCAGCCCTGCCTGTGCAACATGTGAGGAAGAGGGCCCCCAGGGGCTGCAATTTACAACTCCCAGGTTCAAGTCAGAGCAGCGAAGGTTTCCTGCCAAGCCAGCCAGCCAGTGATGGTCAGGAACATTTCCCAGGAACCCCACTCTGCTTGGTGGCCATGGTCCAGCAGCATCCCTCCTAGTCCTGCCCCACCTCCCGCTGCTGCTCCCAGGGCAGGAGCCAACGCCGGGCTCTGGCGATCTGCGGGGGACAGAGGCAGCGGGCGGCATCTGAGCGCGCAGCTGGCTCCTCCTCAGGCTCCAACTTTCCCGGCTCCCTGAACCACAGGGCCCGAAGCAAATTTCTGCTCCCTACCCTCCCCAAAGCTTCGGCTGCTGCTGTGCAGGGGAAGTGCCCGGCAGGTGGTGCATGGGCTGGACAGCAGTGGGAGCCAGGAAAGTTGGAGCCCGCGGAGGAGGCGGCTGCACACTCAGATGCCAGCCGCCGCCACTGCCCCTCCCGGGGATCTCCTGCAGAGGATACATGTGGGCGGCAGCCCCCGTGCACGCCCCTCGCTCCCCTCTCGCCACACGGGCTCTGCGGCTCCCAGGAGCAGGCTCAGGGCTCTGCACCCAGGCGGCCGCAGCAGCGGCAGCTTACATGCCCGGGAGCCGCAGAGCCTGAGCACAGCAAAGGAGGAGCCGGGGGGGGGGGCGCATGGGGGCTGCCGCCTACATGCATCTGCTGCAGCCTGCAGGAGCATGGCTGCTCCCTGCTAGTGGCGCTGCCAACTTTGCAGGGCTGTTGCCCACCCTGCTCTGTGCCGGCTCCTTCATAGCTGGGGTTCACCACTTTTTGGCGCCCCCCCCAACCACTTGCACCCTAGGCGACCGCCTAGTTTGCCTAGTGGTTGCACCATCCCTGCTAAGGTGGCAGAAAACCACAAGCCAGGGAACCCCCTTAATCACTCCCTGAAAATCTCCACAGAGTTTGATAAGGTCTGGACATGCTGCGTTGTCAGCCAAGAGGGTAGGTATGAATTTTAAAAAGATAGTGGGGAAGAAACATGGAATGGGCTCTGTAATGTTAGGGCAGAGACTGTAGCCTTGAAACATAAGAGTAAGAAATGTACAATATTGCAAACTTTGGCCATGTCTGTTAAATGGTTAAGACAACATGCCACAAAGTTGGCAGGGCAAGTAACATAAAAAAAGATAGAGTTCAAAGAAGCAAGAGAAGCAACAGAGCCCTGGAATGCTCTCGCTCTCCAATCAGGCTGACAAGTAATCCAGAGATATTTTACAGTAAGCACAAGAATAGAATGAAACACTGGAAAAAGCAGTAGAGAATCTGCAAAAAAGAATCAGAGAATCATATTAAGGTCAGAAGAGACCACAGGAGGTCATCTAGTTCAGTGTTTCCCAAATTTGTTCCACCACCTGTGCAGGGAAAGCCCCTGGTGGGCCAGGCTAGTTTGTTTACCTGCCACATCTTCAGGTTTGGCTGATCGTGGCTCCCGGTGGCCGCGGTTCGCTGCTCTAGGGCAATGGGAGCTGCTGGAAGCAGCAGCCAGTACGTCCCTTGGCCCACATTGCTCCCAGCAGCTCCCATTGGCCTGGAGCGGTGAACTGCTTGGAGCAGCGATTGGCCAAATTGCGGACGCAGCAGGTAAACAAACCGGCATGGCCTGCCAGGGGCTTTCCCTGCACAAGCAGTGGAACAAGTTTGGGAACCACTGATCTAGTCCAATCCCCTGCTCAAAGCAGGACCAACACTGTAGGGATATTAGCTTCCATTTTGAAGCAGAGGCCGTTCCCCCCGACTGGAACATCGCGTTTCTGGTCTTGGATCGTGGCACACCCAATCCTTCGAGACGCGACCTTCCTTTCTCAAAGGGAAGTTGTCTCCCCTTTGACCTATTAGCATCAATCAAATATTTTGCTCGTCTATTGGCCATGTGCCTTATAGCCCTTGAGCTGCCAAGTTCATAATAATTAGCTGATTGAGCAATATGTAACTGCAACATAATATGGCTTTGTAACCTTATATGTAGTGGAAAGATTTATCCTCTGAGCGTAGTAAACATGTAATTGCGCATGTGTAAGGA
>NW_027425204.1:0-4250 GCF_003597395.2 Chelonoidis abingdonii
CCAGTTTCATGACTGGCCAGGGTACGGTGTGACAAGTTGTGTTTGTTTCTCTTGAAGTTACTTACACCATATATATATTATATGAGAGAAAGGAAATAAAGTCCAAATTGTTTAAAAACTCTTCTTTATTTAATGCACAGTGTATTGAGAGAAATTAGAAGGTAGACTGGGGGTGTGGAGGAGGAGGGAAGGACAAGTCCAGAAACCAAATCAAAAGTTCACATATCCCAGCTTTCTAGTGCGTGGGTGATCCTCTGGGGGTGAGTGTGTGAGTCCCCGTAGCCTCCCCACTCATGTTCCTGGGTGAGAAGGCTGTGGAACTTGGGGAGGAGGGAGGGTGGTTATACAGGGGCTGCAGTGGCAGTCTGCAGTGTTGCTGCCTTTTTTGCATTAGATCCACCATACAGCGGAGCATGTCAGTTTGCTCCCCCGTAAGCTTGAGCATAGCGTCCTGCCTGCTCTCATTGCATGCGTCCATCCTCTCTGTGTGTGCCTGTAATGCTTTATTGGACTCTGCAATTGTTTGCCTCCACGCATTCAGCTGGGCCCTATCAGTGTGGGAGGACTGCATGAGCTCGGCGAACATGTCGCCCCGAGTTTGTTTTTTCCATCTTCTAATTTGGACCTACCTCTGAGATGGAGTAGATAGGTGCAAATGTTTCAACGCCGCCCCTGCAAGAGGAGAAAAAGGGAGGGTAGTACTTTAAAAAATATGTTGCAGAGAACAAAGGGGGCACTTTGATAAGAGGAAACCATCACACATGACCAGGCAACAGAATTCAGCTTGTAGGCAGCCCAGGGGCACGCAGGGTTCTGCTGCTTCTACATTAATTTCAATGCTTTCACACTGCTGGGCCCCCTTTCCCAGCAAGCAATGCCTGGTGTGTTTGACATATAAAAGGAGGGTCTGTGGGCTCTCTGGGATGATCACTTCACACAACCACCACCCCCCGCACCCCACTGAGTGGCTCCAATCAGGCTCAGAGCAGGGATGAGCCTTTTACACTAAACGTGAACAACCCAGCACAGCTGGGTTCCCCTCCTCCCCGTGCCCTCCACCACATGGCTCTGATCAGGCTCTCACTCACCAGAAGTACCTTCTCCGGGTCACAGAACAGGAGCCTGCCTTGGGAGTGAGGGGAGGCTATTGGATCCAGCGTTAAGATTAGTTCCAGACTAAGGGGAAAACGGATTCCCCACTTGCCACCTGTGCACTGTTCTCCTCTTCATCCCGCAACGTCTCTTCCTCCTCGCTCCGTGTAACTCCCGCCTTGCAGGTGTCCACGGACAGGTGTCCACGGTGGTGGCATCACCCTCCATAATTGCATGGAGCTCATGGTAAAAGCGGAATGTATGGGGCTGTGACCCAGAGCACCCTTTGCCTTTTTTGCCTGAGCTCCTTGATTTTTGTAATGACACTGCTCGTGTCCCCTGGAGTAGCCTCTTTCCGTCAAGTTGCCTGGAGCTACTTTAGCGTCAGGTATTTTGCGTTTCCTTTTTTGGAACATAGTTCTGCCATAAACAGACTCCGATCTCCCCAGCATGCGATGAGATCCAGTACTCCCGTTCGGACCACGCTGGAGCTCGTCTGCGAATCCAGGAGCTGTGTGATCTCTTTGCGATGGTGGACTGTGCTGACTGGTCATGTGCTGCTGCTGTACCAAACAGGAATAAAATTCAAAATGGTTCCTCAGGGCTTTTCCCTGCCCACCTGCTGGCTAGCGCATTGGAGTTGAGAGCGTCGTCCGCAGCGGTTCACAGGGAGCATCCTGGGATAGCTGGGCTACTAACGTCGAATTGTGTCCACAATACCTTTAATCAGCCGGGATCGTGATCTCAATTAAGCGCTGCTCCACTGCTGAGGTGGAGTATAGAAACCAAAAATAAATAGAGCCCTTTAAATTGAAAAAAACCTTTGGTCCATGTAGAACGGAATCATTTTTTTCGAATATAACAGAGTAGTGTAAACCAGGCCTAAGCTTGCTTCGCATGGCCAAGTTCTTTGAAGGACGTTGTGTGTCTCTAGGAAGCACTAATCCAAAAAGTGGACTAAAGTTTACCACAAGTTTGCTGTAGTCCCTGCTGAACTAAATACTGTTGGAGTTTCACAGTTTGGAATCTGTAGGGCATGGGCAAAATTAATTGAAACAAAGCATTAAATGTAATCCTTCAAAAACTTGAGAGAGGTCATCAAAACGATGTTTTTAACATTCACTAGATGTGTAAGATAATGGGAGACTACCAACTCGTTTACATTCGGCAAGGGGTAATTGTACATGTGAGATATTCTTATTGTGATTACACAATCCCCCTTAGGAAAGAGGTACAATACGAATAAATGGATAGCTTTATCATGTTCACAAGAAGTTAAACACTGAAGAAGAATTCATAATTACATTTCGGGGGTCACACAGTCAAAATCGAGTGAATTGAGCCATCATAAGAAAAAGGATTTCTAGAATGAGATACACCAATCTTGCACCATTTCTGCTTTTCCTACAAACACCTCCCCATTGCATGTTGTGTGATGAATGGGATAAGGGGTTCTTAATGTTTCCTCTGAATACTGGTGTGGGTACTCAGTTTCCCCTATGCATTTCTTAAGTCTCCCAGTGTGCATAAATGGCCAACAGTCTGTCTCTTAGCAATAAATGACCCAGGGCCCTTCCCCCTTGCAGGGGATGACATAAAAGGTGAACAAAGAGATCAGGTGACTCTGGCTCAGGAAAGAGACAAAGGACCAGAAAAGGAGGGGCTGGAGGGATCCATTGGATTCAGTTTGGAGCTGGCTGGGGACAGGAAGTGAGTGCAGGTTGTCTGGCTCGCTGGGCCCCAGAATGGACCCGGCTGATAGGTCCCATTTGCTGTACCTACAAGCTCTGTTTTAGACCATGTTCCTGACATCTAATAAACCTCTGTTTTACTGGCTGGCTGAGAGTCACGTCTGACTGCGAAGTGGGGGTGAAGGACCCTCTGGCTTCCCTGGGACCCAGCCTGGGCGGACTCGCTGTGGGAAGCGCACAGAGGGGCATATGCTGAGTGCTCCAAGAAGAGACCCAGAAGGTGAAGCCGTGTGAGCTTCTTGCCCTGCAGACAGTCTGCTCCATGGGAGAGGAAGCTCCCCAAAGTCCTGCCTGACTTTGTGGGGAGCAGTTCCAGAGCATCGCCCAGGGACTCCGTGACACAAGGTCAGCTCTTTCACAGCTCAAGTGACATTAACGAAATAGCCCAAAGTCAACCACATCGTCTATAGTCCCTGAAAACCGAAATTTGAGTCTAGATGTGCAGAACAAAGTGTAGCTAGATATATCCAAGACTGGAAACCTTGTTTACATTAATTTGAATAATAGTGCTAAATTTATAGCTTGACATAATCTTAACTCCTATTACACAGAGGTATATTAAGATAGTTAAGTAAAGAACACATGGAGAAAAAAATCCACGAGTGTTTCAAGTCTGTACAGGACTGTTCCCCCCAAAAGGAGTTACATTCCCATAATAATTTCAAATGCAAAATCCTTGAAACAATAGTTATCTATAACACTATATTCCTACCATCCTCTAGTCACTATGTATGAAGTATTTTACGTCTGAATAGGAGATCTACAGTGAAGTATCTGAAAAATGCATCTTTTATTCCCTATATGCTGTAATTAATAGGCAAAGCATTTGAGAGAGGATTAAGGGATCGGGAAATGAGAAGAACTATACTGGTACACTCTCCAATATCGCTCATTTTTAAATTAAGACATATTAAACTGAGTGCCCTTCCTGGCTTCCGTGATAGATGAAAAAAGGAGCCATTGGCACTTTTAGAAAGATTACTAAGGTGTCTTGGACAACGCTCCTTTTTGTCAATAAGGCAAATGCTAATACCCAAGGCTACTGCTGAAAGCATACACTTTGCTTTAGTTTGTATCTCATTAGTAACTAAGTTTACTAATTTGTGAGGAATGTCAGAAAAAAATAAAAACACTAGTTTATTCCATGCCACCAGAGGCCACAGTAACGGTCACCAAATGGACTTTGGTTGCATGTTTCAAGCAATGAGTTGTCATGCTACAAACCTGCAGAGCCACATCAACACTAGTCTGGCAAACTACGAAATGAAATGGATTAACACTTTTGCCATGCCATACAACCAGAAGCCTGCACATGTGCAACACCTCAAAGTACTTGAAACACGTCTGCCCTAAAGCTGGGCTTCCCAAGAGAAAAATGGAAGACATCTCTGTGTACCCAGTGAACAT
>NW_027425205.1:0-8242 GCF_003597395.2 Chelonoidis abingdonii
TAAGTTAACATATTGCTCCACTCAGTGTGATCATAACTGATTTTATAAGTAAAATACAAATATAAAAACATGCATGTTACACATTATGGTGTACTGATATGTTTAAAAAAAAACTTGTTTACTGTAAACAGTTGTTTCACTGAAATGACATACCTAATTAGCAAAAGTGTAAACTAGAGGAAATAAAATTCCATTCAAGAATGAAAGTAGAGGGGCATGAAACCACAACTTTGGCTATCCAAACCATAACTGATGCTCTATACAAATTTATATTCAGCATTCTTGAATCTCTGCAAAGATGATCATACCTTAACCACTTCTGAGAGACTTTTCAGTTGCTGAAAGCTCTCCTGATTTTCAGATGCCATATTGCATTACAGTTAAAATACACTAAATACCTTTCTAATATCACATTTTCTTGAAAGCATTTAATTTTAGGTGCCTTAGGGATCTTAGGCAATTATAGTTGGGAGGAGAGTTGGCTATTAAATTGTGCTCCATGCTAAGGTTGAGAACCCCTGGCCTAAGGAAAATAAATCTACCTAAGCATAGGCCTGTAGGAAATCAAACATCCATTGAATAAAATGCCAATGACAGAATAGTTTTGTCTTAGCTACTGAGATCATCTGTGGGTTACAATGTGTTGTACAAACCACCACAACTTCCTCTTCAGAAATGCAAACCAGGACATTCTTATTATGTAAAACAAAACAGAATATCTAGATATATAGATAATGTTCTACTTTTATAGTTTAACTGTTAAGCACTGTAAGAGGAGAGGAAACTAAAACAGAACAGGAGTACTTGTGGCACTTTAGAGATTAACAAATTTGAGCATAAGCTTTCGTGGGCTACAGCCCACTTCTTCAGATGCATAGAATGGAACATATAGTAAGGAGAGATATATACATACAGAACATTAAAAGGTGGAAATAGCCATATCAACTCTAAGAGGCTAATTAAAAAACTTTAGTAGGGACAGTCACGATAGCCCATTTCAGACAGTTGACAAGAATGTGAAAAAAACAGGATTGACAGAGCCAGAAGAGTACCCAGAAGTCACCTACTACAGGACAGGCCCAACAAAGAAAATAACAGAATGCCACTAGCCGTCACCTTCAGCCCCCAACTAAAACCTCTCCAGTCTCCAGTGCATCAAAGATCTTACAGACCTATCCTGAAAGATTGATCTCTCACTCTCAGCAGATCTGGGAGAACAGACCAGTCCTCGGCTTTAGCAGACAGGCCCCCGCAACCTGAAGCAAATACTCACCAGCAACCACACAACAAAAAACACCAACCCACGAACCCTATCTTTTGGCAACAAAGCCAATGCGCAACTTCAACTTTGTCCACATATCTATTCAAGTGATACCATCATAGGACCTAACCACATCAGCCATACTATCAGGGGCTCATTCACCTGCACATTTACCAATGTGATGTAGGTCATCATGTGCCAGCAATGCCCCTCAGCCATGTACATTGGCCAAACCGGACAGTCTCTACGCAAAAGAATAAATGGACATAAATCTGAGATCAGGAATCAAAACATTCAAGAACCAGCAGGAGAACACGTCAACCTCTCTGGTCACTAAGTAACAGATTTAAAGGTATCAATTTTGCAACAGAAAAGATTAAAAACAGACTCCAATGAGAAACTGCTGAGATTGAGTTAATATTCAAACTAGATACCATTAACTTAGGCATGAATAGAGACTGGGAATGGCTGAGTCATTACACAGATTGAATTTATTTCCCCATGTTAAGTATCCTCACTCCTCTGGTCCACTGTCTGAAATGGGCCATCTTGATTATCACTATAAATTTTTTTTTCTCCTGCTGGTAGTTGCTCGTCTTACTTAATTAGCCTCTTAGAGCTGATATGACTAGTTCCATCTTTTCATGTTCTGTATATCTATCTATATCTATATATATATAGATACATCCTTACAATATGTTCCATTCTATGCATCTAAAGAAGTTGGCTGTAGCTCACGAAAGCTTTTGCTCAAATAAATGCGTTAGTCTCTAAGGTGCCACAAGTACTCCTGTTCTTTTTGTGGATACAGACTAATATGGCTGCTACTCTGAAACCTAAAATAAAACAGGAGAAAAGAAGGAACATTCTTCCTTGTGAAATTCAAGGCTCTCTTCTCATAGGAGATATAAAGGTTACTTTTATCAACAAAAAGACCCAGGTCATAGCTGTACCACATGACTAGTGGATAGCTAATGTAACGCCAATTTTTTTTTCAAATGGTCCAGAGGCTGTCCTCACAATCAATACCAGGCAAATTGGTTGAAACTATAGTAATGAACAGAATTATCATACACATAAAGGAACATGATATGGTGAGGAAGAGTCAACACAGCTATTGTAAAGAGAAATCATGCTCACCAATCTATAAAAATTATTTGAGGAGGTCAACAAATGTGGACAAGGATGATCCGATGGATATAGTGTACCTCGACTTTCAGAAATCTTTTGACAAGGTCTCTTATCAAAGGCTCTTAAGCAAAGTAAGCACTCATGGGATAAGAAGGAAGAGCCTCTCATGGATTAGTAACTGGTAGATGTAAACAGTGATATCCTCCATGGATCTGTGTTGATACCAGTGCTGTTAAACCTATTTATAAAGGAGCTGGAAAAAGACAAACAGTGAGTTGGCAAAGGTTGCAAAGAATATAATATTATTCAAGATAGTTAAGTCCAAAGCAGACTGCAAAGAGTCACAAAGGAATCTCGAGACTGGGCAACACAATGCAGATGAAATTCAGTCTTGATAAATGCAAAGTAATGCACATTGGAAAACATAATCCCAACTATACATATAAAATGATGGGGTCTAAATTAGCTGTTATCACTCAAGAAAGATTGTGGCATCAGTTCTCTGACAACATCCACTTAACGTACAAAGGCTGTCAAAAGGGAAAGGGATCGATAATAAGCAACGAATATCACAATGCCACTATATAAATCCATGGTAATGCTCACCACCGTTGAGTACTCGTATGCAGTTCTGGTAAATGCTCATCTCAAAAAAGATATTAGAATAGAAATGATTACAGAAAAAGATCAATAATTAGCGATTAGGGCTATGGAACAGTTTCCATCTGAGGAGAGATTAAAAAGACTGGCATTCTGTCCAACTTAGAAAACAGACATGGTAAGCAGAGGGATATGAATAGACCGTCTATACAAAGCATGAAGGATGTGGAGAAAAAAATGTTATTTGCCTCTCTGATACACAAGAAACTCAGTCACCTAAAAACCACAAATAAATATTGAAAAGGCCTCAGGTTTAACACAAACGGAAGTACGTCTGCACACAAAACGCAGGCATCTGGTGGAACTCACATCATCAGGGGACATTGTGAAGGCCAAAACTATAACTGGGTTCAAAAAAGAATTAGGTTCTTGGGGGATAGATTCATGAATCGCTAGTCAGCCAAGATTGGTCAGGGATGCAACCACATCTCCTCGGTCCCTAACCACCAGACTGCCCAGTTAAAATTTTCCCTCTTCTGTCAGTCCCATTTGGGGCAGCCCGCGTCATTGGGCCACTGTCCGGAAGACAGGGTACGGCTGAAAGACAAGTTGCTGTCTGCTCCAGTAAGCCATTCTTATGATGCCTATGTGGCTGCACATGATTGCCACAGCTCAGTGAAGAGTAAAATGTGCTTTAAGCTGCATTTCAATTCTCCTGCTCCATGGGCCCATTGTGGTAAGCTAATAGAATTTCCAAATCCTGATGATTTCAGACGAATTCTGTTGATCGAGACCAATATTTGAATTGACAGAGAGTTTGTCTTCCACAAGGTCTGGGAACGTTCTCAGAGTGGTGCAGAGTAAACACAAGGTGGATCCAGATTGTTTAGCATAAGCAGTTAACAGATGATGTTCAAACAATCCAATCAAGGGAAGTGAACCTAGTAACAACGCCTCCAGTCATGGGGGGTGACGAACAAACTGCTTCAAAAGCAACTTGTTCACAACAAGAACAAGACACCCACAATTCTACTGACAGTCATGAGAAAAAGATGATCAGACTGAACACCCCACAGCCCATGAAACCATGAGCTTTCGGTCATTACATTAGAAGTGCTATAAAAGGGAAAAAAAGGACTGTGAAACAGCCACCTGAAGCAGTCCCGAATATCCGCAGTCAACAGATAAGTAATCAAACTCAACAGACACAGGAGCAACCAATCATTCTCACCAACCACAATACTCACACACTTAATAGTCAGCCCAGCCATTCTTGGAACCACTACTATAGATAAGAACTCAAAGGAAGATCGGCAGTGCTTAGTGGCCTAATAGATATAGGCATCAAGCCCGCTGGACTGTGAAGTTCAAAAGTCCCCACTGGGTTGAACATGTCCATTTTGATCCTTTCAATCGCCTTCTAACCCTATGATTTTATAAGAATCCCACATACCACAAATTTACCACATATTAAGCAACCATCACCAATCCTTCCCAAGAACAACTCCAGGAGAATCTCTATACCCTCATCCTCCAGAAAACAAACCCAACAAAAAAGGGCCTTACTACAATGCTTCCCAAGATAAGGCAAACAAGGGAACCCAGGCAGACCCATCCGTATCGTGCATCGGCAGAACTCTTACTGAAGGAATATGTGGAATTCATAGAAAACATACTTCAAACCTACTCAAGCACAAGGAAGGGACACTATTGGCTTCCTTCGCAGAAACTCACCTGCAACATTACCAACCTTTCTCTGAACATTATACTTGCCCTGAATAGATGTCACCATCCCTCTAACACTAACATCCCTCACAATGACAGCATCCATGGCTTATCTCAAAATATTTACAAGATATATGGATAATCTCTAGATATCCACGTGCAAACACAATCACCAAATCTCAACTATTCATCCTCCCCTTAACGACAAACACTTTTGTCCAAGCCATCAGAACGCCACGGGTACTAGATGCAGCTCCCGCAATAGGCCAACCTTTGTATGGCCCACATTCGGAAAAAGAATGTCCTGGACACAATGCATCAACAAAACCAATGAATATAAACCAATGAGATATATCACAAAACCATGAGATATATCAATGATATTTTTCATACCTCTAGACAAGATGACCTAAATGCCCTCAGATCCACCCACAAATACCCATCCATTAAACTCTCTCTAGAACCACTCGCAACACAGCATCGACTATTCCTGGACACCACAATCATCTCAGCAATGAGCCCTAAGACAACTGTATCAAAAATAAATAAATAAATAAAATAATTAAAAAAAACACAGAACCACACACACTTACCTTTATAGAGCCAAGTACCACCCCAAAAACAAGAAATCTGGCCATCTACAGCAGACACCGACAGGCTTAGCACCCTTAATTTAAATTCTCTCCCCATGTGAGCTTTCAAAGTTAACTGATCAAATCTTACATACATAATGGACATCTAAATTAATGGCAGCAAAAGAGAATTATTTTCCTCATAGAAAATCTGATAACAAGGCTGATATCTCCTACCTGTTCCCTACAGCAAGGTGGCTGCAGCAGCATGGCTCCTGAAGGAATCTGGCTGCCACACAGGGAAGTAATGAACAACTGCCCCAAACATCCCCAGGCATCCCACGAGCTTTGAAATTTCCTTGACCATATCCAGATACTCATGAGTCTTCACCCAGTTGGCTTACTGGGCTGGGATGCAAAATCCCTATTTCAATGGAACAGTCCACAAGTTAAAATGCATGGCGTTTTCTAGCCTCTGTCTGGGTACTTCCCGAAAGAGGGAACAAGTGGGCCCCTAAATATAAGATTTATTTATTTCATTTTATAAACCTGATTCCAACCAAAGCTCAGGGCACATGTACATTATGAAACTATGAACAAGCAGTAGGATTATGGCCAAAATAATTCCCTCAGAGAGCCCCAGGAATCCATCCACAGCCAAGATTCCACTAACCCTGCATCAATTCATTCCTCCTATCCGGAAAGTCTGAAATGGCAAACTGGCCTTGCAGCACAATCTGAAAGGTCAACAAATATGGACTTTGGTAAACAAGTAAAGCAAGTTCTAGAGTCCCTTCCAGAATATGCCCCACCTCTGACAACCTCCTGGCTATATCAGAAGTCTCTGAGCTCAAGCGCCTCAGAATTCTCAATGCTTGTGGTGTCACATTCACATGGGCAAAGCAGCACACTCTGAGGTCACTAAAGACCTAGCCCATGGAATGTTTTGTACGTTAAAAACTAACATCTTAAATTTCACCCAGAAACAAACTGGAAGCCACTGTATAGGTCTAATGTGCACTTTTTGAGAAATAGCCCTTCATAAACAGGCCTTCATATTTGGAACTAGCTGAAGCTCCTGAGTAGTGGTACAGTGCAGCCCCATAGACTGCACATTGTAGTACCTAATCTTATTGTTGTTCAACTTTATCACAGAATTAATTCCCAGTTGAAGACTATAGACATGACATGCTTAAAAGTTTTAAATACAAACTGTTTTGAATGATCAGCAAACAAAACATTTGCTAAAGCATTAAAAGATTTTTCCTTCCAGGCTTAAAATAAAACAAAACATCCAAAGGAAGTTTCCAAAACAGTCACCTCTGGGCTGAATAGCAGCAAAAGTAATTTAAAAAGAAAAGATAATATTTGAGGAGAGTTAAAGACCAGAAAATAGGTTTATAAGGAAAAGCCTGTACAAATACATATGTATGGGGGGAGGGGAAGAAGAGAGCTGCAGTCTTTTCCGGTGTCTAACTGTGATAGTCATGACACTTACCTCATAGTATTTTTCATCTTCAATGCGCTTAATATTAACAAGCTTCACTTTTAAAAATATTGTTTAGATTAAAAAAATATTGTAACCAGTGCATTCACCTGCTCTCTATAAACCAGCAGGACCACATTCAGGGCCATCATTTATGGGGGCCCTATGCAGCATTATTAAACTGGTGTCCTATACCTAATGGCAATCCAGGCTCGAATGTGTATTTTACATAAGGGGGGTCTTTTGAAGGATTTATTTAAAAAACTGTATGTCTGAAGATCCAAGCATTTAAGGCTAAAGATGAATACTCATTAAAAAATCCTTGCATAGATTTTTAAGATGCAACAAGATGTGATTTTTATAATCTTCAGCAACACAGGAATGAAATATTTTTAAAGCAAATTTTGAATAAGATCCCGTAGAGACTAGCATGTTCTGAGTAAATATTACAATAATGCGCAACTGTTTTTGTCAGTAAATTCAAAAACTGATCGTATATACCTGGGGGTTGGCAAATGCCTGTTAAATGGCTTCATTACCACTTGATTGGCTAACAGTTTCAGTGTTGTGCTAATAGGTCTGGCAACCTGGAAGTCTTTTTCACTTTTAAGTACTAGATCCCCTCTGGAGGAAGACTTAAGCTGCAGCAGCTAGTTGTGGTGGGAGCCTGCAGAAAGGGACAGAACAGGGATAGGAAGAGACAGGATGGTGGACACTAGGTGACCAGATGTCCCAATTTTGAGGTCTTTTTCTTATACAGGCTCCTATTACCCCCCACCCCCATCCTGATTTTTCACATTTGCTGTCTGGTCACCCTAGTGGACACTAACACCCAAGGGTGCCACAAATTTTCAGGTGCCCTAGTGTATGCTGCTTATGCCTAAGGACAGCCCTGACCACATTGCTCTTCAAGGTGTTTCAGAAGCTGTAGAATGTAACAATAGTCCATGCTATGTATTTGCTGGTGCTTGCTGCATGCCTGCCATTGTCTCAGTATTATACAAAGAGAAGCATGCCTTTTTTAGAAATTGACGCTTTCCTTTAACACTGCCAATGTTTATATTTTAGTTAGCCTCAATATCCCCTCACATGATGGAATCATAGAACCTAGAAATGGGAAAGATTTACTGGGAATCCTCTAGTTCATCTTTCTACTTGTATCAGAGGGATAGCCATGTTAGTCTGTATCCACAAAAACAATGAGGGGTCCAGTAGCACCTTAAAGACTAACATTTATTTGGGCATAAGCTTTTGTGGGTAAAAAAAAACAAACCAAACCACTTCTTCAGATGCATGGAGTGAAAATTACAGACACAGGCATAAATATATATTGGCACGTGAAGAGAAGGGTTACCTTAGAAGTGGAGAACCAAATGTTGAAGACCAATTTAGTTGGGTGGATGTGGTCCACTCCCAATAGTTGATGAGGAGGTGTCAATACCAAGAGAGGGAAAATTGTTTTTGTAG
>NW_027425206.1:0-17784 GCF_003597395.2 Chelonoidis abingdonii
GCAGCGCCCTGCGCGCGATGCTGCTCCCTAGCGGAGGTTGAGCGGAGGTCTCGGCCGGCCAATTGTACTAACCTCTGTCACTGTCTCTTTAAGAGGCGCAAGGCTGAGGGGCTCTGGCGTGACTGTGCCTGGCGCCCCCTGTATGTCCCTGCTGCTGCCCCTTTGGCATCACTAGAGAGGGAGGAAGGGAAGGTGGGTCCAGGTTGGGGGCGTGGGCGGGGCTCTCATGCTGGGGGGATGAGAGGGAAGAGAATGGGGGACCCTGGCATGGGGGAGGAGGGAATGGGGCACGCAGAGGCCAATCCCTGGACCGGAATGGAGGGCAGAGGGGAGGAGGGAATGGGGCACACAGAGCCAGTGGGGTCAGGCAAATATGGGGGAACCTGGGATGGGAGGAGGTGGGGATGGAGGAAGATGGAGATTCCGACAGAGGGGAGCCAGGGGAGTCCCTGAGATAGAGTGGGAGGAAAGGGACAGACGAGGAGATTGTGTAGGGAAGGGAGTGATGCAGGAGACCCGGGGCTGACCAGTAGATTGGGCCTGCAGAAGCTAGGAGGAGTGCAAATCCCTCACCCCCGCTTCTAAATAATAACACACTTCGTGCCCCTGAGATGTGGCTCCCCTGGTCCTCCCCCCGTGCACAACTAGGGGGAAATGATTCATTTCCCCTCAGAATAAATAGCCGGAAAGAAGAAACTGATCAATTCTCAATTGCTATTTTTCTTATTTTGCCTATGTATAAATTTTGATGATTATTCATGGGAAAGTGTTTTCCTCTGTTTTTCTGTGTACAGAGAAATCAGACATTTGCCATCAGCTACTGACAAAAATCGAACCCTTCCAAGCCTAGACAGAAATAATTTCTGGTAGGTTTTAAGGCTAGAGGGGCCATCTGCTCTCACCTCTTATTTCACACAGGCAGGAGAAGTCTAGCCAATGACTCCGACATCCACCCCAAGAACTTGTGGCTGGTCTTTGAGAAAGAGATCAGCCTTCTCTCTTTGAACCACTCCCTTTGCGCCCCACTCCTGGGGATGGGATGGCGGTGAACAGGACACAGCGCGATGGTGCCGGAGGGGAGGCGGATGAGACTCTGCGGGTGTTTCTGAGAGTGAGCATGAGAACGGTCCATCTGGGTCACACCAAAGGTCCATCTAGCTCAGTGTCCTGTCTTTTGGCAGCGGCCAATGCCAGGTGCCCCAGAGGGAATGAACAGAACTGGGCCATGAGGGAGTGGATCCATCCCCTGTTGTCAAGTCCCTGACAGTCAGAAGCTGAGTGGTACTGGGGAGGGGAGGGGTGCAGGTGAGATATTTTTGCACGTGGGTGGGTGTGACTGTGGGTGTGAGATTGTGGGTGAGGCACTTTGTGGATTTGGGTGTGAATATGTGGGGGGAGGGGGTTGACACTGTGTTAGTTGGGTGTGAGTGCAGTGCTTAATTTGTAATGAAAGAGGTGCTGGGGCACAAGCAACATTTGTACTTTCCCAGCTGTCACGGCGAGCCCAGAGGTGCCAGGCTCAGCCCTGGCACAGATTCAGCCTGTTGTGAGTAAGTGTGACTGTAGGTGAGCTGGGGGTTGTGTCCACCTGTGAGAGGGCTGGACTCTGTGGCAAGGTGGGGTGCTAAAGTGTCCGTATGTGTCCTGCTCTCTCCGGCTGCCTGTTTCACTGTTTACAAGCCGGTAACGAGATGAGCTATAAACACCCTGACCTTTGCGGTCCCTTCTCACCCTCTGGTTTTATGAAGGTGGGATGGGATGGTTGTGGCTGCGTGTGGGTGGACGGATGGCTGACTGTGAGATGGGGTGTGGGGAGGAGTTGTGGCTGCATGTGGGGGGGTAGATGGCTGACTATGACATGGTGTGTGTGTATGTCTGTGGGGGCTGGTTGTGGCTGCGTGTGTGTGAGTGGATAGCCGACTGTAAGATGGTGCGTGTGCGTGTGCGTGTGTCACACTTGCTCTGTAACTGTCTCACAGTAATTGGTGGCGGTATCTGAAGCTGTAAGGGGAGCTCAGCTGCAGGGAAATCCGGTTCTTGGGAGGTGTGAGGTCCTCTGGACATACTCGTTCTGTTTTGGGGAAGCGGACCGTGTTTCCCGTCACAGTGCGTCAGTCCGATCCACTCGGGACCTCGACCAGGAAAATCCGGTCTCGAGGGATGCCCCATAGACGTCCCATGCCAGTGTGAGGGGGTGTGAGACCTTCCCCACGCCAGGGCCTGAACCCACCAGCTGCAGCTGGGAAAGGGGGCCTGTAAAAACGGGCAGGAGATTCCCAAATAATAACATAACGACCGCCCATTCCAGGAAGGGAAGGACCTAGGTCCATGCACAAAGACTCCTTCACATAAATGCTCTCACGCAGGTAGGAATTCACACAGCTCGTCACACACTCGTGGAAACGTACTCACAAATGCTCTGTCCCACCAGGAAAAAAACACACACCACACACACACACTCCGCACTCTCATACGACCAGGGCTAGCGCAGCCAGGAAACAGCCAGCATTTGTAAGAGGGGACCTCAGAACCTCCGCTCCCCAGTTCAGCGGACAGGAGATTCAGTTGCAATTTCAGGCCTAGATTGGGGTTTCCAAAACTGCCAGATGCCTGTAACAAAGTCCCTCTCCTCCCCATTCGAAAGCGCAGGTGCTTCCTTTTTCTCTCCTTCTCTCCAGTTTCCTGGTGGCCTCTGACAAAGCGTCTCCTTTAAGTGACAGTGGAAAGGGGCGGACCGCAGGGGCAAAGTCAAGTGCCTTCTCTCCGGGAGGGGAAGCGTGTGGCTGGTCCCCTTTTTGTCCCAGGCCCCCTGTCTCTGTGTCACCGTGTCTCCCCCGGCGCAGTAATAGGTGCCAGTATCTGCAGCTGTCAAGGAGCGGAGCTGCAGGGAGAACTGGTTCCTGGCGGTGTCTGCAGAGATGGTGATTCGGCCCTGGAGAGACTGGGCGTAGCTTGTGCTCCCGCTACTATACGGGTACACATACCCCATCCACTCCAGCCCTTTCCCGGGGGGCTGCCGGATCCAGTTCCAAATGTAGCTGCTGTCAGTGATGGAGAATCCGGAGACAGCACAGGTCAGTGTGAGGGGCTCAGAGACTTTGCCCACCCCAGGGCTGGAGGCCACCAGCTGCAGCTGGGAAAGCGCGCCTAGAAACAAGGGTGGAAGAGTCCAAAATAATCATTGAATGTGATGCCCAGCGAGCAAAGACTCCCTCTGCCCCTCCCCAGCCACACACACAGAGAAATGCGAATAGTTACACAGAGGACAGACACAGACTCACACGGCGCCAGGACCAGCGCAAGGAAGACACGTTTAATCATTTGCAAGGTCTCAAACATCTCCAGTCCTGCCGCTGACCCAACGGAGCTCGGACAGCTCGGACGAGTCCGCTGAAGTGAGAGCCTCGGGCTGCAAACCTCCGCCGACACCTGTAAGAAATTCTAGCTCGCAGGACGCAGTGACAGCAAGGTTGGCGCTGTGATGCGCGGGGTTCGGGTATTAACCCTACATAAACAGTCTGGGCGGGGAGCCCCTAGCGGTCTCCCTTGTCTTCTGCTGCAGGAGCCGCCAGAACCTGCCAGAGAAGCGGTGTGGGTGAGTAGCCAGACGCTGTTCGGAACTCAGCGCCCACCGTGTGGTTTCCACGTTCTTAGTATTGTACAAAGAGCAACAGACGCAGCACACGGCCAGACTGTGTCAAACCCAAGGTCCATTTAGCCCAATGCCAGGTGCCCCAGAGGGAATCATCAAGTGACCCATCCCCTGTCATCCATTCCCAGCTTCTGGCTAGCAGAGGCCAGGGACACCATCTCTGCCTATTCTGGCTAAAAGCCATAGATGGATGTATTCTCCATTAACTTATCTAGTTCTTTTTGGAATCCTGTTAGAGTCTTGGCCTTCACCACTTTCTCTGTCAAAGAGTTCCACAGCTGGACTGCGTTGTGTGAGGAAAAAATGTTCATTTTATTTGTTTGAAACCTCCTGCCTGTTAATTTCATTAGGTGACCCCTAGTTCTTGTGTTATATGAGAGAGTAAATAACACTTCCCTATTTACTTTCTCCTTGCTTGTTTGGGTCCTTATCCTCTCTCACACACACTGACTCTGGCTGGCTGTGTCTCTTTCTCTTTCCCCCGCATCCCCTGCTTGTGATTTTGGTTGGGATTTTCAAAGCTGCCTAAGGGAGTTAGGCACTCAAATCCCAACAAAATTCCAAAGGGAGTCAGACTCCTAGCTCCTTTCACTTACTTTGAAATCCCCAGTCCCCTCCTTCTCTGTCCCCCACCAATTCTTCATCTATCACTGACCTAGACACTGGAGAGGTTGAAAATTTGCTGTTTCCTTGATTCTGTGAAACAACAGATCTTCTAGGGCTTTCAGAGGCGTTTTTCGTGGTAAAAAGTGATTGAGACTCGGCTGTGTTTGTTGTATGTTTTATATCTGGAGGCTTCTAAATAGATATGTTCCCCTAAGAAGAGTTGCAAGTGAATTTAAATAAACATTCAAGATCACGTGTTAAGTCTGTCGCGTTGCTGTTGGTTGGTGTTTGTTAACTGAGAATTGATTTGTGTGTTAGCCGTTGCGGTTTTGGTGTGTAGTTATTTCCTGTTGTTTATTGATTATCCGCTTCGGTGATTACTTCGGGGTTTATTCGTTGCGTTGTTATGGCTGCTGTTGGGGGTGGGTTTGGGGTTTGCTTTTTCTTGATTTGCTTTTCTTGTTTTCTCTTAACTGTCTGCACCGCTCAACAGCAAAGCAAGCCCTTCCCTGCCCGCTGCATTTCCCTCCCTGGGGCTCGCTATCGGCCTGCATGGGCCCAGTTATCATTTCAAGCCGCTCATTTTCTGTCCCAGACCTCCCTGTGCCTGTGTCACTGTGTGTCTCCGGCGCAGTAATAGGTGCCGGTGTCTGCAGCTGTCAGCGAGCGGAGCTGCAGGGAGAACTGGTTCCTGGCGGTGTCTGCAGAGATGGTGGTTCGGCCTTGGAGGGACGGGGCGTAGCGCGTATCCCCATCCCAGTATATCAGACCCAGCCACTCCGGTGCCTTGCCTGGGACCTGCCGATACCAATGCCCTCTAAAGCCACTAGTTGTGATGGATTCACCAGAGACAGCGCAGGTGAGTGAGAGGGACTCCGAGCTCTTCCCCACCCCAGGACCGGAGGCCACCAGCTGCAGCTCGGCAAGAGCCCCTAGAGAGAACGATGCGAGAATCCAAACAAACATTGAACCAGCTGCTCCCGGGAGCGAAGGATCTCCCTGCCCTATACTCGCCATGCAAACATCGCCCCAGAGAGACAAACACTCACCTGTTGCCAGGGTCAGGGCAGCGAGGAAATACTTCAGCGTTTTAAAGAGGAGATAAAATAGCATTAAATCTCTCCATTTCAGCCTCTGAGCTAACAAACCGCCAAAATCTCTGGTGGGCTCTGAAAATCACAGAGCTGGAGTTGTCCACACTCCTGTAATTTATCAGAGGGGTAGCCCTGTTAGTCTGGATCTGTAAAAAGTGACAGAATCCTGTGGCACCTTATAGACTAACAGAAGTATTGGAGCATGAGCATTCCTGGGTGAATACCCACTTCCTCAGATGCATGTGATTAACACTCTCCTCCGGCACACATGGCTCCACTTACTCTGGATCTCTCTCTCCCTCCCTTTGAGTGCACGCCAGTCTCTTCCCTCACACAGACTTGTGTGTGTGTGTGAGCCTCTCTAGCCTTGTCCTCACTAGTTGAAAAAAAGTGTCATTTAACCACGTGTTAGCTAACACGTGCTGCTAATCTCCTCGTGTAGAGGAGGCCATTTGTCGTTTTCAATTCAGCTGGTTGTTAATCCCAGATTTCCCGCCTCCCTCCGCAGTCCTTGTGTCCACCCATTAATAAGAATGAAAACCACATACTTCCTTTCCGCACTAAACACACACACCCTTCCTGTCTCTTCTGTCGCTTCACAAATACAGAATCCTCCCTTCGCTAAGCTACCGATTAGGCATGTGTCACAGACTCACAGATTGTGCCCACTCATGGCGCCGTGTGGTCTGTGGGGGGTGCCCCTTTCAATGTGGCAGCCCTTCTTGGGGGTCCACTCTCTCTTGGGGTCAGGTCTATCCACCTCCTGGAGCCACACCTCTCTGAGACCTAGCAAGTCTGTCTCTGCTGTGGGCCCCCTCGGAGTCCACGCACTGTGGACTCCCCAGGCCTCCTCACCCCTGAAGGAGTTAATGCAACCCTGCTCTCTAGATGGGAGTGACTCTCAGCCAGCACAAAACAGGAGGGATTATTGAGAGTTGAACACAGCACAGGAAACTCTCAGGGCCTCAGGCCTAGCCTCTCTAAATAACAGCACATCCCAGTCTCCCTGCATCCAGGTGGGCTCTCCTGCTTCTCCTTGGACTCCCCAGGCCTCCTCACCCCTGAAGGAGTTAATGCAACCCTGCTCTCTAGATGGGAGTGACTCTCAGCCAGCATAAAACAGGAGGGATTATTGAGAGTTGAACACAGCACAGGAAACTCTCAGGGCCTCAGGCCTGGCCTCTCACAATAACAGCACATCCCAGTCTCCCTGCATCCAGGTGGGCTCTGCCTGCTTCCCCTCGCCAGCCGGAGCCCCCCTGCTTCCCCGCTGGGTCTCTGATATCCCACAATACTTACAAATAAAAAAAATTAAACTACTTTAGCTGGCAACAGAAGATAACAAACGTAGAAAAAGAGATGAGTCATCTAGGAAGGTGAAAAATCACATCATTTCTTCTTCATGGAAGAAACCAAGTGGTTTGGTTCCACTGCATGCACATTATTTAAATAAAAAGAATGGTCTTTAATAAATAAGTTACAATCAATGCAGAAAAGCTCAATAGAGCGAAATTAGATGCCACAAGCCTCAAAGCATGATACTTTAAATTCACAATGATCTTAGCAGACATTGCCAATTTTTCCTCTCAAAGTCATAAATTGAAAAAACTTAAAAGGTCCACAGCTCATCCACAAGGCAAATGAGTTATTCAACAACAAATCAAAACCAACCCACAGCCACATACAGCATTTTTAAATTCCAGAGAAAGGCACAACATGGAGTCGGAGTGGGAATATATTATTGGACATTGTCCTACCAACCAAAAGCATTAGGAAAAGAATAGATATCCAAAGTGACAATTGATTGGGGATCAAAGTTCCAGAACAAGTATCTGTAGAGGCTCGACCTAGTACAAAGATGGGATGGATATGGGAGAAGACAATACAAGACAGAAGTTCATCAATGAAGGTTAACTGCCAGCAGCAGACAGGAAAAAATTAAGTTTAGAGAGAAACCCTGTGAGGTCTATACTAACTGAGAAAGAGCTGGAGTCATGGACAACGCAGGAACGACCAGCTCAAAGGCAAATTGTGTCAAAGAAAGCAAGACAGATTAGGAAGCAAAGAAGGGATGAGAATATTAGGAAGGATAAAAAAAGGAACTAAAAAGTCGGTGAAGTCATGGCGGGTGCAATGACGGCACTTCCATTCAGAGAAGGATATGAGAAATAGAGGAAGTTCGAGAAAGGGAAGGATGAAGATGGCAAAGGAAAAGAAGGTACAGGTACCTGCGGTTGTTCTTCTGAATTTGTCGTGCTCAGGTCTATATCCTCCATAAAGGTTTGTCGCTCATACTCACTCATCCAGTGCCGGAGATGACCGTTCAGTACGCGATGAGGGATCTTGTAATCCGGCTGTTATTGTTCTATGCGCGGTTGTCTTTGCGTGTCTCTCTGTCTCCGCCCCCTGTGCGCCAAACTTGCCACAGAACCAGTGGCAAGGGGCGCAGCCAGCGTACCTGCCACCAGTTCCTGTCTTGCGAGGAACTCGGACAGCGGGAAGGAGACGAACATGGAAGGCAGAGCAACACCATCTCGAAGACCCACACGGAAAGGTAACGGACGGGAGGGGGATCCACAGTGGTACCAGGAGTATGCATGACATTATGATGATCCGTCAATCATCTAGAACATGCCCCAGACGCGCAGGGCAGCGAAATTCCTTCTTGCGTTTAATCGGTTATGACCCCATCCCGATGACACCATGAAGTAATGAGGTACTCTAGCCCCCGAGAAGTAACGAAGTCAGAAAAGAGCAACTCTGCAGGGTGCTAGGTATGTATGCAAATCAACTAAAGACGTTAGAGTCCTACCCGAATTCTTGCCGCCTTTAGCGTCGTTAGAATCAACGACTGAAGGCTTTTTTCCTAACCTGTTGCATGACCTTAACCACAACGACGCACAGCCTGACCACGGCGTGCCGATTGGCGGTTTGTACCTTAAGCTCCAACAGATAAGTTAGCTGTCAACATGGGCTCAGGCTGTAGAGACTTGGGCACAAACCTTAATTGAATCGCATACAGGGTAGTATGGGTTCTGGAATTCTACGTTCTTCAAGAGGCAGTGGCACGTCCCCAGTTGACAAGCCATCGCGGCCCGACTCTGTCAAATCCCCGACCGAGCGGAGCGGAAAAAATGTGAGCGCATGGGTTGGTGTCATGGGTCCTCGCGGTGCTCCCGCATTTGGCTGCCTCGACAAGCTTCCGCCAATGAACATAAAAGTCCGTGAGAACTCTTGCACTGAGAAGGTGTCAAAGAGAAGTCCCAGCCGAATCCTCTCCAAACACCTTTCGGAAGCTCATTCTCCTTCTTGGTGCTACAGGGTGGGAGGGGGACGCAGTCTGTTTCACACAATTCCTTCACCACTCCCGCAAATGTCTATCTCTCTACACAAATCTGCAAAAACACGAAAATGGACATGAAGTTTACTCCTCGTGGTCACTAACACCTGGTACTCCTTATCCTGCGAGAAGATACAACGATTCCAGCTCAAGCCTTAGACGTTTTCCGGAGAAGCCAGAGGATTCAGCTCGAAGAACTGAGCTGATATTGGATCAGACTGTAGGGGCACATTCTACCAGGCAATGCAGCCCCTCCTTCACTATGGGGGCAGGTTAAAACACTGAAGGACATTCCCCTGGAACTCTAAAACACCACTTGCAAAAGGCCCAGGTCACAAGCGAATCTGGTCCTGAGAACACTGTATATCTGGGCTCGTAAACACAGGCTAGTCTCTGAACTCGCTTGACCGGACATTACCCACTATAGAGAACCTTCCATGACATGAAAGGGAGCAGGAGCCCAGTGGCTCAAAGGCACCCATGACCTAGAAAAGAACCAAGGTAAGTTCATTGTGGGATGGAGCCCGACCAGCAGGAAACAGCCCCCAGAGGCTCCAAAATGACTGGGATAGACAGGAATACATCTGACTTCGATGGCACTGGAAGGCAGAGATGGCCGCAGATCACCCGACCGAACAGTGGAGACTCGGTCTCAGAGAGTTAGTCAGATAACAAGAGCAGAAGAGAGATACCGCACCGATGCCCCAGCGGGAAATCCTGGGGCCAGAAATCTCCGAGCTTTCACTTCCCAGAGACTGTTGACCTCATGAGAGAATCATTCCTCTCATACCTTGCAGATCCATTGAAGAGGTAGGGGGAGGGGCCGTGGGGAGAAAATATCCGTGGTCCTGAAGCGCAACCAATGGTTGTGCAGGCCCAAGGAAAAGCCTGTGCCAGGATCATCAACGTGCCAAATCACGCTGGAAGCCATGCCAGGCGATCTATAAACTTGTACCTTGTCTCCTTGATCTTGCAACCCTCTGAGAACAAGGTAAACCTGTACATCACTCCCCTGACCCAACCAACAGAAGAAGTACGAGAGAGATCCTTCTCCAGAACTCCTGCAAGAACAAAAATGAATGTGCATAAAACCTGTTCTGATCTCAAGCAATACAAGTCCACTGGAGCCCCACCTCGAAGATCATCAGGCTAACCTCCAGTGACAACCCACTTTGGGGACAGAGGACGCGAATCACCCAGCAGTTTAGACCAGGAGATGACAAGCTCAAGTATCCCAGGCGATGCAGAATTCCACGACAGTTGTCCTATGCAGAGAGCTAGCATTCTCCCCTGCCTGTGAGAAAGATCGAGCTATTCCGTGTTAACACTCCTCACCACGCTGCCCTAAGACGTAAGAACTCTGCAAGCAAAGCCGACCACACCTGAGCCTTGACAGTTATTCAGTCCACTTCCAGGGACCCATGCCCGATCGTGGAGTTGCTCGAGAATGCACTCCCCAGTGAGGGCCGAGGTGTCCGATAATCAACTTGACTGAAGTGACAAGGCTGTTGAATGAATCCCTCCAGACTCACCACCTGGGGTCGCCATCATTTGCAGCGAGGTAGGTATCATGTATGTAACACACCTTCCCAGATACATATCAGTCCTGACCTGGGAAATAACCATCGCCAGCTCAGACGCTTAAAGGTCGCACCGAGGCCTGACAGTGAATAGTACACATGACATGCTGCATGTGGCTCAGCAGTGCAACAAACCTGGCAGGATCAGGAGGGAACAAGTATGAGACTCTGTGAAAACTAATGCTGGAACCTCCTCAGTAAGACGCAGTCAGTGTAACCGTCGATGAGGAGATAGAGAAAGAGGTCTGGTTTATCTGAAAGGGGTGGTCAGTATAATGAAGGCCCTGAAAAGGCCCCATAAGCCTGAGCCCGAAACAACTAATGGTAAGACTGCTAACCATAAAAAGCAAGAGGAACGTGGCCAAAGCAAGAGCTCTGCCACAAAGCCGGCCAAGAAAGGGTGATCTGCAAAAATACGTATCAAAAGGTATGACAGTAGAGATCAAATTCACATCCCTGCACATCCACAGACCGGAACAGGGCCGACCCAGGGCAACAGGTAATAATGATAGTTGTTTGTCAAATACACAACACGAACATAGAGAGGAGCACCATCACTAGAAGGTTACCTTGTTACGTAGAGGGGTTGCACCAAAGACGTCGTAGATGTGTAACGTTTTACTGGTATAAAGAGCACCCTGGCGACTCTTGTCCGCCAGGCAGTGGATAAGTCCCCTGCCACTAGACTGAGCCGAGTCCATTGACCGTGGGTACATATTCGTAGTATGCCCTGAATTAGGCTAAGAAACCTACAGGGAACTATTATTGTATCCAATACGGCAATAAACCTGGCCGACGTGCCTTCGTACCTTACTAGACTCTGTGGTCATTGGGAGTTCTCTTTGGGTGTGCTGTGTCAGCTATCTGCGCAAAGCTGGGGCAGCACACAGAGGGAACACATGCACGCAGCCGAGTGATACCAACAAGGAGAGAGCAGAGCACCACACCGGTAGCATCTGACAACACACATCTGACAACAGTCAGATCTTGAGAGTGGAACTTTAGCAATATCCCCTATGTCCCTCCTAGGCTGAAGACAGTGTCCATTCTGAATGTGTGGGTCAAGAGATGGCCTGTGAGATTCCTGTTATTGCCAAGTGAGCCAAGAGATCAACTACTAAAACAATGCATGACCCACTGCAGTGTTTTATGGATTTAGAGGAATATGACATTATTGACAGAATCTGGGACAGTATAGATCTTTGCTGCAACCAAGGTCCTGTAGTGGCACCAAATCTTGTATAAAGGGGATCAAATAAGGTGTCTAAGACAAGGTTATGGTTTGCTGCTTATGATTATGCCATTTGTATGCATGTATCATTTTGTATTTAAAGTCATAAGTATTGGCTCTATACTGTCTGTAGTTCAAACTTGTGCTATGCTTCTGGGTGACACCCCAGACAAGTTGGTGTCAGTTCTTCCTACCCTGCTTGATGGCCCATTAAGGACCATCGGCTATACAACTGACCCATTGAAAGAAGGCACGTACACCTTGTGACTCAGCAAGGTATGCAGGGACATGCCTATGGACAGAAATCTTGAGGTTCTTCCATGCCATGTGATGGACAGCTTGTCTTTGGGACATAGAAAGCAGAGACCACATGGCAAGAGACTATAAAAAGCTCCTGCAGCTCCTCCATCTTGTCTTCAATCCTGCTTCATATTCTGGATGGACTTTGTGTAGAGCTTCTGTTTGTAGCAAAGGACTGATGATCCATCCCAGCTGTGGATGTAGTCCAGAAACAGAATAAAATGCAGGTTCAAATCAAATCATTGCCACAAGCCTGAACCAAGAACTTTGCCATTACTGTTTGTGATTGATTCCATTTCACCAATTCTAGCTCCCATTGATATCTTTTTCCTTTTATGAATAAACCTTTAGATTTTAGATTCTAAAGGATTGGCAACAGTGTGATTTGTGGGTAAGATCTGATTTGGATATTCACTTGGGTCCTTTGGGATCAAGTGAACCTTATTTCTTTTACTGGGGTATTGGTTTTCATAACCATTCATCCCTATAATGAGTGGCACTAGTGGTGATACTGAGAAACTGGAGTGTCTAAGGGAATTGCTTGTGTGACTTGTGGTTAACCAGTGGGGTAAAACCAAAGTCCCCTCTGGCTGGTTTGGTTCACTTTAGAGGTGGAAAAACCCCAGCCTTGAGCTGTAACTGCCCTGCTTGAACCCATTTGTCCTGAACTGACACACACAGTTGAGTCTCACCAAAGCCAGCATTGTTACAAGGGGGTACTAAAAGGAGAGCTTTCTCCCTAGAAGTTCATAGCCTGTGGAAGTCAGCTTTAGTTATTACATAGTTGCTGTCAAGGTATCAACTCCCACTGTGAAACTTAGCGTCCAAAAGATGGGGTGTCTGCAAGAACTCCTCTAAGCTTAATTACTAGCTTAGATCTGATAGTGCTGCCACCAACCAGAAGTATAGTGTTCTGGTACACTGCCGGTCCCCCAAAACCTGCCCTGGGGACCCCAAGACCCAAACTCCTTGGATCTAAAAACAAGGAGGAGCTGACTATTCCCCTCCTTCCCCCTCCCAGACTTTCCCTCCCTGGGTTACCTCTGGCAAGACTTAACCGATCAAGCTCCGGAATCTAAACAAAGAGGAATTCACCCTTCCCCCCCTTCTTCACTCCCCTCAAGACTCCGAGAGAGAGATAGTGATCCTAAACCAGAGTAGAAAATCAGGCTTTCTTCTTCCCCCTGTCCTCGCCTTTCTTCCACCAATTACCTGCGGCAGACCCCTTCCTTGTCTTATACAAGATAGAACAAAAAAATCAAACAGTTCTTAAAAGAAAACTTTCAATTATAAGAAAGAGAGAAACTAAATTTATCTGCCCTGGTAACAATCTAAGAAGGAAAATGTTACAGGGTCTTTCCAACCTTCACCTAGACCACAGGAATCCTCCCTCCAGCCCAAGTTATGAAGTCAAACAAACAGTTAAAATCCTTCCAGCAAAAATACATCATTTGCAAATAAAGAAAAACAATCAAAAGACTAACTGCTTTCTAACTGGTGACTGTACTAACTGAACAGAAGAGGTTGTTTCAGAAATCCTGGAGAGTCCGTATACCATGTCTGTCCCTCTAGAAAAGCTCCAAGAGAACAAAGTAAAAACCAAAGCACAAACTACAATTCCCTCCACCGAGATTTTTAAAATATCTTGTCTCCTGAATTGGTCCTCGTTGTCAGGTTCCCGTTACTGAGCTAGTTAAACCTTTACAGTAAAAGAAGACATTAACCCGTAAACCATCTGTTTATCGACAGTTTGCTTTTCAAATGTGATTCTGCTTCAATCATATTAGGATAACTAACAAAGATAGAACTCTAAGGAGGTGAGAGCTTTAAAATCCCTTCTTGAATTAATTGAGCAATATGGGAAGATATGCACCCTATACTTAAACCAAGGGATATGTATTGAGCCTAGTGTGCAAGAAGTGTTACTCGAAGACCTGTAATTATGTAAAGTGGCTAAGATACAAGATTTTCTTATGATCAAACAACATGGAAGATAACCACCTATCCGGAGAGCATAATAAGAGAGGGAGGCTGAACACTGTCGCAAGAAGGTCCCACAGAATCAGACTTTTCCTCTCTCTGGACACCCACTAGACGGTACTGGAGATATAGACCGAGACAACCTTCTGTTATCATCCAACGCTGTGAAGAGTTCTGGGGACACAACTATAGGCACTGGAAGGTTAGACATCTCTAAAGACTAAGGACTTCGCCTCTGAAGATCAGAGAGAAATAATGGGCGTATGAATGCCGTGTTGGTAGAATAAGAATATAACACATACACAAAAAGCTGTACACTGTGATTCTGATGCTACTAATCAGACTTATGTAATTCCGTAATGTAAATGTGGCTGTACAAACAGCAAAAAGTTTATAAAACCTGTATACGAGAGTTACAAGTAGTACTTTTACATACCCAGTAGCTTCATTAGAACACAGTTATAGCACGAGTTCAAGTACCTGTTCACAACGTGTCTGGCTTGCTTACATATCAGATTGTAACAATCTGAATATACTAGAACAATGGTCTCTGTCTAATGAAGGGGACTTGGAACTGCTAAGACCTAAAATCAGGGTTACCTAATAACAACTAACATGAAGCTAAAGGCTATCACTTACCAATGCCTGTACAAGCGGCTGTGGAGTTCAGCTTGTCTTCGAGGTGACAGCGTGTAGTGAGAAAGCGCTGCAGATGGTGGCCATCACATGAAAGCTATCCAGCACTGCAAGTGTGGCCACATTGAAACTCTCACAGTGTAGTCCGTGGCCTTAAGTTTCAATCTCGTTTTATATTCCAGCTATTGAGGCAGTTCACCTTGGAAAGGAGAACTCTGGCCGTGCTTGCAGCACAAACGAACTGTAGGTGCATTAAGAATAGTGTAATGATAGGTGTAAGTTGTAGCAAGAGATCTGCCCCAATATCCCACTTAACACTTAGAAAATACATGGTGTAGTAAGCGAGTTCCTTCCCTCTGTCTGGTATAGGCTGGTGAGCCGCACAGGACTTGAATAAGTGCACATACAGTGTAGTATTCAAGACCTCGTGCACAAATGCGAGTGCTGCAGGGAAAGCTATCGTCAAATCTGAAAGCCGTTCCCTTACTGGTGCTTGTTGAACTATATATTAAGCCCTTCATTTCTTTGGCCTGACTGTCGTTATTATGCGGCCTTTCTCTTTTGGGGGTTTTACCAATTGAAAGCTGAATCAAAGGTTGACATAATAAAGTGGCTTTCCTGTCCATCAGAGTCATCTGCCCATCTTCCTAAAAGACTGTGGGGTTCTTAAACTGTTGACATCTGCCCTGGAAAAGAACATCCTGGGCCTCACTCCCCTAGCAGACTTTCAAAGTTCAGATAAAGGATCTGCTCTTATTAAAAACTTGTCTAGTAGAGTCTTGAACTCACTGTACATACAGAGCCATATATTTTAATGAATTTAACTATATAATTGGATTACGAGCAGATGACTTGATTATGACTTCAGTTGAGGTTAACTTAAGACATACAATTGCAACAAAAGAAAGGAAGCAAAAATAACAGATTGTTTCCATATGAAATGACTATACGGTCCCTAATATTTCAATTGATCACCAACTCGTAAAAGCATTTCTGAAGAAGAAGCTTAGAGAAAACAAAATAAAAGTACAGAGGGTAGCCATGTGTTAGGTCCTGAATCTGTAAAAGCAGCAGAGAATCCTGTGGCACCTTATAGACTAACAGACGTTTTGGATCATGAGCTTTCGTGGGTGAATACCCACTTCATCAGATGAAAAAATTTTAAAAAGTCCACAGCATTTGCAGTGACCAATCTTCTGCATGAATTTCACTCTCTACAGTTTACTGTTCTGCCTAGCAATGTGGAACTTGTCACGACTAGAGTACAGTAATTATCTGAGTATGATAAAAATTTCATTTACACCAGTAAAGATAGACAAAAGCGATGTGATTTCAACACAGAAATATGCAGACAATTATTGAGCACACTGAAATCTATTTATCCATGTATACATAGACAACTTTCAAATCAATCTGCATAATACTTAGCTGTGAAACTGAACTGTGAAATTTCTCCAGCAGCTGGCTACAGTACTGCTGTATTATAACATGTTTTTCATAATATGTTAGTATATCACTTTGTTTCTCACCAGGAAGATAAGGAAAAAATCTAAGGAGGAAAGAATTATTTACAACAGTCGTAGACAATGTGACAAAGCAGCAGCAGCTCATTAACTCATACATGAACAATGAGCTGTAGATTCTTCCCTTACTGGGAATTATCTTTTTCTCAGTAAAGCTACATCCACTGTTGTCATTTATATAATTTTTAAAATGTTACTTATTTTAAATTATAGAACACCCCACACCGACACACCAAATAAATAAAATTAGATAGCAGTCCATAATATTTAAATTTGACTCTTTCATTAACATACATGTAAAATTGATATTTACATTACGGTGTCTGACTCATTTGGCAATAAAACTTCCCAAATATTTACACACAACAATCATGACTTTTTTTTTTTTTTATTAACCTACAGATTCTGTACATCCAGTTGCTGGGTTTAAGTGATCTGAAATACTGATACTGAAAGTCAGATATTTTAACAGGCAGTAAAAGCATAAGAATGGTTTACAACTGCCAGATTTTAGACACCAATTCAGGAAGCACGTGCTTAAATCCCATTATTTCAATAGGATTTAAATTGGAGTTTAAAGTGCTTTCCTGATTTGGAATGGATTTAAGCATGTTCCTTCTTGAATTGGGACCGGGATTTGTCTCTAGTTTGACTGTCTAAGAGTGCAAGGATACAGCTGTATACCAGGCAGAGCAGTCCCTATTAAAAATCTGCACTGAGTCATGAGGACAATATATACCACTGGTGCATTTCAAGGTTTTAGTCAGTAATAGTATCAAAGTAATAATGTTTCAGGTCATTATGGTTTTAAGTTTGGTTTTCTTTCAAAGAGATATTGGCTATATAAATTCTATTACATTTCTTTAAAAAAATCATATTTATTTTATACAAACAACCAGTCATTAGGTTAGGCCAGAGAAAATTGTGATCAGCATCATCACGAGTTATTTTACTATATTCACACCTCCACATTCATATTAATTCTTTATCCAGCCTTTCTTAACACCTGTTTAATCACATGCTGTTAAAAATACCATTTAATTTTAGAAAACCTTTGAGCACCTCACATCATCTGCATCTGTGCAGCTACTTATCTGCCCCTTCTTTTTCATCAAATATACATACAAGCGACTGGTCAAACTATCTACCATACGGAATGTGTCAGCCAAGTTACATGAGCCTTTATTTAGAATGGCAGCTTTTAACAACAAACTCCCTAAAAACTCCACTGATCACATCTTACTTTACTTACAACCTGATTCTCCAGTGCAATTCATCTTACGTAGTCATTTGCACCTGTGCAAAGTTAGGATTAAATTTTACCAAATCACCAGTCATAGGCAGAAATGACTTCCAAGGCGTGGAAGAACAGACCAGTGGGTTGACATTTAAGAATTGTTGAAGTAAAGAATTTCTTTGGAAAGGAATCACAAATTAAATGATTTCCATTTTTTGTTATTTCTTTCTTATTAACCTACCAGGCATGATAATATTGGAAAAACCCAGCTTCCTTGTTATCGATACCCCATGAGTAAACATGGATGTGTAATCTCTTCTAATTTGTTCAATGTCTCCATGAAACAGTTGAAGAGAAACTGCCAGACCTGGAAATGAAAAGAAGAAACAGACATAAAAATGGTATAATGCAACATTATGTCTAACATCCACTCAAACATTTTGTTTCAAATGGAAACACGGTATTTAATATTACAAGATTTGCATAATTCATTATGATCTTTCTAATTCAAAAGTCAATAACTCTAAACCAAGGGTAGGCAATCTCTGGCACACAGGGCCGGCTCCAGACACCAGCCTACCAAGCATGTGCTTGGTGTGGCACCT
>NW_027425207.1:0-11063 GCF_003597395.2 Chelonoidis abingdonii
GGGACAGGTTGCTCAGAAGGCTTGCCCTGCTACTTTGCTCCAGCTCCCTTGGGGACAGGAGGAAGAGGGCTCTCCCCGCTTCTCTGCCGGCCTTTCGGGGGTGAGGCAGGTCGTCCAGGGGTGGCTGGGCGGAGTGAGGGTGAATGGGCATGGATTCCCTCCCTCTATTTACCAGACTCATTGCATTCTCAAGGCAGGTGGATTCGTGTGCAGCTGGTCTCCTGTGGTTCCCACCAGCCCCAGTGATCAGTCGGCAAGCAGGTGGATTATTTGGCTTTATGGGCTTGTGAGAGGTAAGACCAGCTGGCAATTGCCATGGATGCCTGTGTGGACTCTTCAGCTGGATTGAGCGTCGTGTGAGGAGGCCTCGTGTTTGACCGTGTGGGCGAAACTAGAAAGGGCCATCTTTGAGACTCTCTGCTGGGCAGTGGATCCTACGAAGAATGGCTTCTGAGAGACCGCTTAGATGTGATTTCTCTCCTCTCTTGAATTAGGCGCGACGGTGTGAAAGTGGCAGGGAATTGGCTGCTTTTATTCAGAGCCGCTCTGCCCCTAGTCAGGGGAATCGCACCCCCCGATACGGGTCAGCAGGCTGTGAGGGACAGGAACGAGTACGAACACATGCGAGGGAGAGCCCATCAACTGAGGCGGCAGCGGCAGACAGGCTACAAGGACCGGAACACATAAACTGTAGGATGTACCATCCGAGGAGCCAGGGGCCAGTATGTGACTTCGTGGTGGGGTCCATTTTAGGAACTCCATGAACAGGAACCCCAGTCGAGAGCACAATGACTTAGGAAGGATCAATGATTAACTGTATGGCTGACAAAATCCCCTCTCGTACTAACCACACTGCATGGACAGGTATCCATTGGACGTGCCCGAGGACCTGGCAGTGGATCCCGAAGGAAAAGGTCAACGAATGGAAGCAACCTCCCCATGGGTGTTCATTCTGCCCCAGCGACTCAGACCAGCAGAGGCACGAGCTCCATGACCCCCAAGCTACATTGCCCAGAACCGCTGGGTATGTATAGAAACTGGCCAGGGTTAGAGAGTAAGCCCTGGTGCATTGGAGCTTCCGCTGTGCGCAGGCAGCCCGTGTGCAGTTTGATGATGGTCATGGACACAGGGCAAGCCGCCCTTATTTCACAAAGTTTAGAAGCTCTGGGATGTCCGTGGGTGAGCCATGGATGAACCCGATCTAAGCCAGCGACTTAGTGGTGTACGCTGCAGGACTATCACTGACTGGGAGCAGAGGATCTGCTGTTGTCTGTATGACTGGGTCAGAGCGCGCAGAACACATCGCCAGATCCTGGCACTCTCTGGATTCTCTCCGAAGAAGCTATTTAGCCGCAGTGCTGCCGCCCTCCTGAAAGGGGTTCCTGTCCGGACCCAAGGGTGGTGCCGACCCTCCCTGTGAGACACATAGAGATTTGAAGCTGGTGTTCGGGCCAGTGCAAGGGCTTGGTTCTGTTGGTTTAGGTCTTGGGAATATATACACTGAAGGACACGAAGAGCGAGTCTTTCCAGCGCGGCTGCATGCCATGTCACCACGCCCTCCACTGTGCAGCCGGCTGCCTGTAGATCTGACTATGGGTCACTTGGGGAAGCCGGCTAAGCTGTGGGAGGACTGTAACCAAAGAGGATCACTGTGGACGAGGAGACCAGCCCTTTCACCCCAGCCATTGAATCAACTCCCAGTCCCGACCTGCGCTGACAGGAGCAAGGAGAGGGTGACCCTGCAGGTGCCATTGGTCGTGCCGCTTGTCCGGCAGCCTCAACGGGCGACCCGCTCCCCAGCAAGTCATTCCACAGGTGGCAAATCAAACGACCGATCTGCATGCAGGGCTGCCAATCCCTATCACCTGGGTTTTTCTCCCCTGGCCAGGCCGATCCTAGTTGCTTCCGGTCTCATTTATCCACCCCACCTGCTGGGAACTGGGAGTAGTCAGTGCGAAGGCTCGTGAAGTGCGCCATCACCAGAGCCAGGCCATGGTCCCTTAGATAACCAGGGTCCTTAGGGAAGAAGTGTCATTCTTCCCACCCCCGCCCACTATCGCCAAGCCTACCCAGCCCCTCAGCTGGAGAGGTGAGGGTGGGCTGGGATGCTGGCGCGGCGTGGATCTGTGGTGAAGTAGACTTTTTCTCCGCGAGGGACTGGAGGTGGAGGGCAGGTATCGACACTAGGGAGAGGGAAGAATTTCTAGAGAAAGATTTCTTCTCGGGTTGGAGGGGAATTTCTGAGGAAGCCACCGAAGGAGAATATTGCTGGCTTGCCTCGCGTTAAACCTTCGTTCTCGTCGGTTTGAGGTTCTGATTGTCCTTGTCCGTTGCAACAGGGACATTACAGCCACTCAAGGAACTATTAAATCAGGTTTGGCAGTGCGCCATGCATACAGGGCTGTTGTCATGGCAGCCTTGAAGACCCCTCTCTCGCATACACTCCACCCTGCCACAGGTACGCCTTTCACGTAGTGCTTGGGGGGAAGTTGGGGGGAGCGGCATAAGTGCCGCAGACGAGAAACCAAGACCGACACCTCGCTCTGCAACACTGCCCGACCGACCCTCCTGAGCTGGGCCAGGCAGATTGGTCGGGTCGGTGTGGGGTGGCCAAGTGAGGGGATGCGCAGAGCGGGGTTCTGTCAGTTAGCCTTGACTGTGGGGGGGTGGCCTGACTGGAGCCCTCCTTGTCGTCTGCTGCTTCCATGCCCCATGTCAGCCTGACTCAGCGATATGTCGCATCCACTGGGGGCCCAATCACCGACTGGTATGTGAACCTCCCAGCAGGAATGAAACTCCCCCCGATACCCTGGGCGGGGGGAGCGCTCCCATCTGGCGGTTGAGACTGAGATGGAGGAGGGCTGTGGGCTGGTCCATCTTGGGTGTGATATGGGAGTGGATGGGTTCCGCCTGACCCTTCCCCAGATGCCTTCGCTTTTGCCTTTATTTCCTCGGTAGGGGATTCTGTGATGTGTGATGAACAGGGGGGTGAACGGTCCGGACCAAGCTTGGTAGCGAGTCCCTTGCTTGGTCCCAGGGTCAGGAATTTTGTATCCGCGCTGTTCTTTGTTATTTGTTAGGAAGAGGTCCGTGGGGTCTCCAGTAATCTCTCACTTCGTCGCAGGTACCCTGCCCTGCCTGCTGCTCGGTTTCTCGCTGTTGTTTGTGGTTTGGTCCAGTCTTGGCTATGCTTTGGTGTGACCTTCTTGGCTCCAGTTTCGTTATGAATCCGGGCTCAGTATTCTCATTGTTTCTCTGCCTCGTCAGGGGCCTCCCACCGCTCAGCCCTGTTCCTCTCCTCTCCTGATCTTCCCACCTCGATTTCGAACATTGGATTCGCCTTTGGATGGATATGGCTTTGGTATACTTGTGCCATCAGTTTTGCTCTGGCATGGACATGGACACTGGCTTGGTTCTGCCTGGATACTTCAACACCGAGCGCAGTGATGCTCACCTTATCACCTAACTCGCCATGACTTCCTTAGTACCTCTACCTTTCACCGGGACGTCTCGCATGGGGTGAAGCGTTTTAATTTAGGGTCAGGGTGACCTGATGGAAGCAAGGTGGGTCATGTGACTCTAAGAACTCCTCCACCATCTTACCAAGTCAGATGGTTTCATCCAGAGGAACCCTGGGAGGAGATCTCTGCCGCCGTGCCTCTTGGGGTCGGGGATGACCGCTCCGCCCCCGTGGCGTCTCTCCGCTCACCTCTCGCTCCTCCTGCCTCGCATTTAGGATCGGTTTTGTCTGAAGGACCCCAGAGAGATTCTGACATCGGGTGGTTTGGTGGCGTAGACACTTGGATGGGCCATTAGACCCAGTAGGACTCCTCAAGTCCTGCCAATCACGTGCAGTACATCCCATAAGTTCAGCGCTTGGACGGACGGGACGAGGCCATCTCTTACCAAGGACACATGGTTTAGAGATTGTGGGAAGGCTGCTGAGAGGAAACCTGGACTCCTTCACCACCCCCATGAGAACTGCCCTGAGGGTCTTTGACTGTCCGCGGAGAAAGCGCTACATCAGTGACAGTTCCGAGGAGGAGGAGGGAGCGAGCGAGGGGAGCCCTTCGGCACAGGTGTTGATGGATACCCCGGAACCCAACCCCAAAACCCAACTGCTTGTGAAACACTCCAATGAGCACGATGGCCTCTCTTTGTCCACCCCCTTAGAGGTGGAATGTGATTGTGGCTCGGGGGAGTCACCAGTGGACAAAGTGAACACTGGTAAAGGAATAATTAAGTCAGGGATGAAAGTAACTTCTAGGACTTCCTTGTACTGCCGGAGTCCTGGGGGTGCGTGGCCTCAACCGGAATAGGTGGGGCTTCTGAAGATTTAAAGGTCCTGGAGCTTCAGCTGTGGCTGGGAGCCCCAGGGCCTTTAAATTCCCCCTGCAGCTCTGGCAGCTGGGTTCGGGCGTGGATTTAAAGTGCCCAGAGCCCCCATGGCTGTGGGGAGCCTAAGCCTTGCCAGGCTAGAGCCAGGATTTAAAGTTCCCAGAGGTCCTGCCGCTGTGGAGAGCGCTCAGCCCTTTAATTCCCGACCCCAGCCTGGGTGCTGGAGCTGCGGGGGGAAATTAAAGGGCTCTGGGATCTACGCAGCCATGGGGAGCTCTGAGCCCTTTAATTCCCGGCCCCAGCTCAGCTCCTGGAGCTGCGGGGAGACTTTAAAGGGCTCTGGGATCCCCGCAGCCGTCGGAGCTCTGAGCCAGAGATGAAAGTAAGCCGGTACTGTCCAGTACAGCGTAGCTGCAAGAGCTAGTACGCTGTGCTGGACCGCACCGGTTTCCTTGGTGGGGATTTAAAGGGCTCAGAGCTCCGGCGGCTGCAGGGAGCCCAGAACTCTTTAAATCCCTCCTCCCCTCTCATCGCAGCTCCGGCAGCCAGGCTGGGGCTGGGAATTAAAAAATTCGGTGCTCCCCGCAGCGGAAGGAACTCTGGGCCCTTTAAAACCACACCCGAACCCGGCTGCCAGAGCTGCAAGGGAATTTAAAGGGCTCTGGGCTCCCTGTTGTCGCGGGAGCTCTGAGACCTTTAATTCCCAGCCCCAGCCTGGCTTCCGGAGCTGAGGGGGGTATTTAAAGGTCTCTGAGCTGCCCGCAGCCGCGGGATCTCTGAGCCCTTTAAATCCTTGTCCCAGCCTGGCTGCTGGAGCTGCAGGGGGAAATTAATGGGCTCTGGGCTCCCCACAGTCGTGGGATCCTGAAGCAGAGATGAAAATAAGCCATTACCATCCAGTACGGCGTACTGGGAAGAACCAATATGGCGGACCAGACCGCACTGGCTTCTTTGGCAGGGATTTGAACGGCTCAGAGCTCCAGCGGCTGCAGGGAGCCCAGAGCCCTTTAATTTTCCCCTGCAGCTCTGGCAGCCGGGCTGGGGCCAGATTTAAAGGGCTCGGTGCTTCCCGCAGTCGTGGGAGTTCTAGGCCTCCGAACCTGGCTGCCGGAGCTGCAGGGGAATTTAAAGGGCTCTGGGCTCCCTACAGCTGCGAGAGTTCTGATCCCTTTAAATCCCCGTCGAGGAAGCCCCTTTATCGTTCCATGAAGAGAGATTTGTAGCCTGGCCCAGCTGCTTTAGCAATACTAATGCATTTTTCTTAGATTGCTTCTTCCTGTTATCCAGCACCTCCTGAGCAACAGACTCTGAGCTCTTTGGTGTTTCTGGGGGTTGCACTTACATCCTGTCCCTGTTCTGGCAGAAATAGACTGATTTTCACTTTCTCCACGTTGCTCGGCTTCACCTAAATTAGGCACCTTTGAAGCTCGGCGCTGTAAGGTTTAGCCTTTTAGTATTTGGCTAAGTCAGTTCTTTGAAGAACAGACTCGTTTCAGCATCCAGTAAGTGAGTTGCGGTCAGTCGTTAGGCCCCCTGAGCATACAGAGGTCACCAGTGTTCTGAGCGAAGGGTCAGATTTTTCCCAACTCTCTTTAGAATGGCGTTCTTTTAGCCCCGCCCCTGCCTCCCCCCCGCCAGGGACAGGCAGCATCCATCAGTTTTTTCTGAATGAAGCATCAAGCTCCAAATACTAGAATATAGGGGAGCGGTGACAAGCTTATGGTTTTGAGAGACGGTTTTCATATGGGTTTTTCAGCACCCCTAAGCATGTGCTCGGGTTTTGGGGGTGCATGTGTGGTTTGTGCAACGTTCAGAAGCCCCTCCGAGCGCATGCTTCGGGTCTGTGAATGTGTGTGGTTCTGTTGCATCCTTCAGAGCCCCTCGAGCGCATGCTCCTAGTTGTCATGTGTGTGTTTCTGTGCACGTTCAGAGCCCTCGAGCGCATGCTCGGGTCTGTGAATGTGTGTGGTTCTGTGCACATTCAGAGCCCCTTGAGCGCATGCTCGGGTTGTGAACGTGGGCATTTTCTCAGGGTTTGGTGTGGCATGGCCGCTGAGAACTGGAGTTGTAATTGTGTGGTCTTTTTTTACAGACTTTGCTTTGGCCTTGGGTTTTGACAGATATGAAGGTTTGGACTGCCGGGATGCTTCATCTGCCCTCTTGTGCTGTTTTTGCATTCTTAAAAGGTCTCAAAGCAGATTCCTGGTTCTCTTGGTGGATCTGGAAGGAGGTGTCCTTGTAGCACTGAACTAAGCAATTGTCAAGAAAAGTTTGCGCGATGCAAAAGAGGGTGGGGGAAACCGATTTTACAAAAACTGAACTTTACCATCTTTCTCACCGCATCACCTATGTAGTCACCGTCCAAATACATAAACCTCATAAGAACAAACCCAACCAAATAAGCAAAATCATATTTACGGAGGACTTCATCCGTCCATGAGTCACTGGATGCTGGTGAAATTTTCCCTTCCAACTGTCTCTTTCTCTTTTTCTTCTGAGCTTCGGTTATCCCTCTGCCTAAGAGGATCTCTCAATGTTTCAAACCATAAACTGTGGAGCAAACAGCAATATTATAAAACACATGAAACCATCTTGTAAAACTTAAAAACTAAATATTCATTAGGGTAATTTTTCTGTTAAAAAAGTCACAGCTTTAAAACAAATCATTCATTCAAGCTGTCCAACAACAAACACAGGTTTTGCCGTTTGAATATCTACCTCTTGAAAAACAAAACAAAAAAACAACAAACAACAAAAAGCTCAAAACATATTTACAATAAATTTAAAATTCTAAATTTAAATAAAACCAAAAACAACACACAAAAAATCCAAAGCATTATTTAAAATACATTTTGAAGAATAAAACCAAACGCTTAAAAGATCCATAAACCGCTATTTGCACAGGAAAATAAAGCCCTGTTGGTGTGAACACAAACCAAGTACTTTAAAAACCCTACACCTATGCCTTGCCAACCTCCTACAGTCACACACAAAAGCTACCTTTAGAAACACACCAAGCCAAAGTTTGCAGCCGATTATGCTTTCAAATAACCAATCGCCTATCCCCTATAACATTTAAAAGGCGCTCGCTTGTCCTGTCCCCAGCCCTATGCGTGCCTTTGAGCCTTTGCAGATAATCAGGTAAATGTCTTGGGGCTTGAGTTTGTTTCTTTTAAAACCACGTTTTCTTTCCATGGCTTAACAAGTTTGGAGTGAGGAGTGTGTTTCTAGAAAGAATGACCCAGTAGCAATTCGAGTCCCACACCCAGGGCCATCTTTAATACTGTCCAATAAGTGTTCCACCAACTCCTGTGTCATATTGTAAACTGTTCGCAATAGTTGGTTCCAATCAACTCCAGCATTATAAATCAACTGTCCAATATACATCTGCGTAAATCCTGAAAATTTATTCTCATTTTCGGAGTAATCAGAATTCATACATCCCACGCCAATTCAAATTATAACCTTATGGCAACAAGGGTAAGTAATCGCAGTCAGCCCTGGCTATTCAGTGGGGGTGGGAAGTGTGAATACACACTCAGTTCAACACGATTAAGTCAACTCTATTGTACTCAAACACAGGTCTGCACACAAACCTGTTTGTTTCATTGTAGAACACATTGCTTAGAATTTCACCCCACCACTATCCACATAAATACAATTTCAGCTTATTGCTGGCAGTAGTGTAAACTTATACACCAAAAACCCACAAGCGCTACGTTCTCACAAACAATCGATTGTTGATTGAAAAGACATCAGCTTCCTTGAAACCAAACCAAGATTGCTTCATTTAAAACTTTAGCTCACTTAAAGGCCTATAAGGCCTTCCTAAGAAGAAACACATAGAGTAGTCAAAAAGCCATTTTCATGGGTTAGGGGTTTTTTTTAATTTTAGCGCAGCTGGTAATCCGGAATTTTCTACCGCGTGTTTGATCCCGCGCCGGTGGCGACGGCATTACTCTAACTGAATCTTTGAAAGATTCCTTAAACCCATTAGTGTCGGTCCTAGAATCATGGGACATGTAAGCTTGTGTGTGGACTAGACAGCAAATGTCACGCCTTGTCATGGAAAAAAGAACTCCGTGTTGTGTTTGGATCAGAATCGCCCAAGGCCGCCTTTAATTACGAGCACGCTGGGAAGGGGACCAGAATAATTGGTCATCCCCCTGAACTAGAGATTTTTCAAACAGGGGTTTGTAGCAAAAAATGCACAATTACGTCGATACACTACACACGTCCTTAGTTGTTTTGCTTCACATGATGGCCATAAAACCTGTAGAAATGCTGTGCAATTGAGTAGAGACCGTGCTGGTGTTAAAGAACCAATGAAACCTTGGAGATATGATAACTGCAGTTGTCCACTCGACCAGCCTGTAAGGAAGTTATTATCTTTAACACAAGGTCAGGGGTCCCTCTGAATTGCACGGCAATTGATCAAGGTCCCCTTGTTGCGCTACATTTCTTGGGTAGGAAGACATTGCAAAACGCCAAACCTCTGGCAATAAACGGTTTAATCAGCTTTTCAAACCCAGCTCAGTCACATAGGCCCCGAATTGGTTTATATCCACATGAATCCCAAGTCACTCAGTCATGGGGCGTTGGCCTGGCGCATCTTCACACGGCCCTCGCAATAATCTTCAAAAAGCTTTTCCCTAAGGCAGTGCTTAAGGGCAGCAATAGAACAGCAACGTGTACAATAGTCCGTGTGACTTTTTTACTCCACGACGAGGCACTAGTCAGTTTAGTTCTTTGTCAAGCTCCTTAAAACATCATGGCCATCATCCTCAGAGTCCTCTTAACATTTGTATCCGGCATTGAGCAAAAGCAAGGTTGGGGCCGGTTCATCTTCCCTGCTTGATGCAACGCTGACCAGGGCCCGGGCACATCAGAAAGGCATCTTTGACGCTTTGAGAGACTTTTCAGAATATAAAAGTGTGAGTACCTCCCATGCTTGGTTTTTTTTTTAGTTAAACACAACCCCCAGTTTCCTTACCCATGAAGAAAGCGATTGCTTCTTAATATCATTTACCTCGTGGTGATGTCTTTTCTGTTCACCTTGTCACCGGTGGGAGGCTCCGCCGAGGTCTTTGCAACAGTTCAGCCCTGCCCCCAGGGACACAGCCATCCATCAGTTTGCTAATAGCTCAGATCTGCCAATATCGCATATCGCGCGGCGACAAGCTTGGTTTTGGAGACTGTTTGTCAGTCCTGGTGTTTATTCAGAACCCTGGCATGTGTGGTTTGTGAATATGGGTTGTTGTTCTGTGGCACGTATTCAGAGCTCGGGCATGCTCCGGGTCTGTGATGTTGTGTTTCTGTGCCATTTAGTTAGCTCGAGCGCATGTCCTGTTTGTCAATGTGTGTGTTTCTGTGAGTTCCAGGCCTCGGTGAAGGAGTCCATGTTTCCTTTCAGCAGCCTTTCCACGATTTCTAAAACATGTCTCCTTGGTAAGAGATGGCCTCGTCTGTCTGGTGCTGGGACTTATGGGGTAATGGTGCTGCACTCTGATCGGCAGAGGGCCTTGGGAGGAGTTCTTAGTGGGGTCATACGGCCCACTTCTGGACAGATCACCCTGCCCCAGAATTCTCCCTGATTGGTCAAAATCTCCTCTTAGGGCAGTCCTGTCAGGTCAAAACCCATCCTAGTTGGTAGATGGCAGTGGGAGGAGTTCTTAGAGGGTCACACGACCCACTTCTGGATGGGTCACCCCCACCTCGGAACTCACCCTCATTGGTCAAATCTCCTCTTAGGGTGGTCCTTCTGGGATGAAATCCATCCTGATTGGTAGAGAGTGGTGGGAGGAGTTCTTAGAGGGGTCACATGACACACCTTGCTTCCAGTCATGTGGCCACCTTGACCCCAGAATTAAAACCCTGCATGGGGCAGGACTTCCGGTGACAGGTGAGAGGGACTAAGGGGTCAACGGGTAGGGCTTGGGAGGGTCAAGGGGAGGGATTAGGGTTTGATTGATGGTGGCGTTCCTGATAAATACCAAGATTACATGGATACCTCAGACAGAAATGTGGACTTGTTACCTCTGGACCAAGACTATGAGTGCCTTATTGACCTAACACCTTGGCTGAAAGTTGCTTTTCCCTGTATTTACGCATTGTTGAGACCAGAATTAGTGGATCTCCCTCTGTACAGTCATGAAAACTGTTCCTAAGAGCAGGCCCTTTTTGGGAAGAAGAAATTGGGACTCTGCTATGCCTCTCTTTAGACAATTGGCTCCTGAACAAGGTGATCATTTGAAACCATTACCCTCTGCTGTCAATCCCACAATTGTTGGCTCACAGGAAATCTGCCAAGGGTTTCATCAAACTTCATCTGCAAGGATTTCCAATCTCACGCTCGTTTGGGCAAGGGACAAATGGATGACAGATTTCAAAACACACCATTGACATTTTAACAGTCTGATATGCTAATTGAGCTAACTAACGGTCTCCTGACCTTGCAACATTACATCAGTGATGTATTTGGGGACAGTGACATCTATTTGGGTGAGATACGTCTCTTTTAGGAGAACCCAGAGCAGTACGCACAGCACATCCGAACCTGGAGAGGTTTCGGCAGCATGGTCTCAACACAGAACTGGAAAAGCGGAACCTCCAGCCAACTCTCTACAGAGTTTTTGGGGTACATCCTCTCCCCAGAAGATGTTACGATTGATCCAAATAAGGTGGAAGCCATACATCAATGGGGCAAAGTTGGAAGTCCTCAAGAC
>NW_027425208.1:0-5916 GCF_003597395.2 Chelonoidis abingdonii
TCTGCACCTGTGGATCACTGGAAAGTCCCAGCAGAATAAATTCAGTCACTTTGGTTTGATTTTCCATTGGCATTTATTTAGAATATCTTTGATCTGGAAGACCAGAAAAAAATTAAATTAACACTTCTCAAAAAAGTAAATTGCAATAACATGTGCACATCCTCAGACAAGTAGCATGCATGTAAGGAGAGCCCTATTCCCGCCTGTAAAAGGTGTGTTTTAAACAGAGTAAATTGAGAGAGCGAGAGAGAGAGAGAGAGGCTGGATGGAATTTGTGTTTTTTAAATTGACAATATGGGCTGATTACACAAAAGGACTTGGGCATCTAACTGCCCCTTTCGATGCCTAAATCCCAGCATCAGGTCCCACCAGTGACTAAGGGACAGTCTGCTGCGGGGCTCCCTCAGCCTCTCCTCTTGACTCTGTTCCACTGTGGATACCTAATAAAAGAGGCAGTGCAGCAGAGTTACTGGATCCTGGGACTTCTGCATCTGGGGTAAGGGTTCTAACCACAAGGCTGTGAAGGCATTCCCACACTCGCTCTTCAATCTGGTCATACGACTTCAACAGAGCTACAACTGAGTTAGACCAGCATGGGGTCTGGAAGATTGACTCCAATGGCGCTATGGACAATTTGCAATAGCTAGACAACTGGCCAAATCTATAAAAATAATCTTTCTCTATTACATTTTGTCAGTTGTTCTAGACAATTTTATTGAAAACACTCTTTAATATCTGTATTGTATGTTTGGAGTCATATCTATTAAAATCATCAGGATTTTTCAAGAAGAAGAAATGAATGGGGCCAGCAAACATTCTCTCAGCACTGTGACATAAATTTGAAAAGAGGGGCCTGATAGAAATTAATGGGACTGTTGTTCCTAAGTCATTTAAACTCCAACTCAGTGGGACTTTTGACTCATTATTCTGCATGTCTGAATATCAGGTTTTACATATAGAAGAGAATCTATCCTGCCCCCACTGACGTCAGTGGTTATTTTAACATTAGTTTTCAATGGAAATGGGAATGAAACCAATGCTCTCTCCAACGTCCCATCTATTTTTTCTCCCCATATGACCTTACAGAGAAAATCGCCATGCCTTCATTATCAACTCATGAGACAAATACCTAAGCACAGAGATTGACTTTGTACCAGAACCTGAATGTAAACACAGGCAGATTCTGTGTGAAGGGAAATTTCACAGTAGGTAGAAATAAATTGCTGGCCCCTGGCAAAGATCTTTACAGGGAACACTGGTCTTCAATACAGATACAAGTGATCTGGAAAAAATGGTTAAATCACACAAAATGTTTGCATACAATACAAAATTTCTCAAGATAGTTAAGCCCAAACAAACTGCGAAGAGTTACAAGGGGAATCTCACAAAACTGGGTAACTGAGTGACAAATGACAGGTGAAATTCAGTTGATGAATGCAGTGTAATGCATATTGGAATACATGATCCATACATACATAAAAATGAATAGATCTAAATGATCTGTTATACCCTTAAGAAGAGAGATCTTGGCCTCATCGTGGATTAGTTCTCTAAAACATCTGCTCAGTGAAAAGGGGACATCAAAAAAAACCTAACAGAATGTTGGGAACCATTAAGAAAGGTAGATAATAAGACAGAAATATCAGAATGTCACTATACAAATGCACGGTATGTCCACCTTGAATTATGTGTGCAGTTTGTGACACAGCATGGCCAGAGGGCAGCGGAGAGTGTTACGAAGGGAGCCTTATTCCCTGTAAGGGGAGAAAGTTTATTATAGATTAACTAGAGCACCTGAAGCCAATTAGAGCACCTGCAGTCAGTCACAAGATAAAAAACCCTGCTTCATCAGACAGTGTGGGAGTTGGTAGCAGAAAGGATTGGTATTGAGCAGGGAAAAATTTGAAGGAGTTGGAGCAAGAACAGTTTGAAGAGAAGCAGAGGAAAGTTTGGAGGAGTGCTGCGTGGGCTAAGAATCCAAGACCCTAGGTAAGGGCACCTGGCTTATGCAGAGAGAGGGCAGGAAGCCCCCCACAAGCTGAAGGGCAGGAGAGGGAAGTAGCCCAGGGGAAGGAACCTCTAGTTCAAGTGATTCTCCACTACCCTCAGGGCCCCTGGGCTGGGACCTGGAGTAGAGCGCAGGACCAGGTCCCTCCCTCTCACTCCCTCCTCAAGGACACTAGTGGGGCAAATGAATATTTCCAATTCAGAGGCAAGAAATGACGCCCTGAACCCCCCTCAAGAAGAGAAAGCACGAGACCATTATAATAGGTGTTGGCAATTTGCCACAAGTTGTAGTTGGCCCACCTACAAAAAGATATATTAAAATGAAGGGCAACATTGGTGTGAAACAGCTTCCATATAGGAGAGATTAAAATGACATGACAGAGGTCTACAAAATCATGAATGATGTGGAAAAGTGAATAAGGGAATGTTATATTCTTTCACATACATACAAACAGGGGTCACCTACTGAAATTAATAGGCAGCAAGTTTTTAAACAAACGTAAGGAAATACTTTTTACAAAACACACAATCAGCTTGTGGAACTCATTACCAGGGGATGTTGGAAGGCTAAAAAGTATAATTGGATTAAAAAAAAATTAGATAAATCCATGGAGGATAGATCTTCAATGGCTATTAGCCAAGATGGTCAGGGATGCAACCCATGCCTTGGTAATCCCTAATCTGCTGACTGCTAATAAGCTGGGACTGGACAACAAGGGATGGATAACTCAATAATTGCAATGTTTTTGTTTGACTCCCTCTGAAAATCTATCATGGAGCACTATTGGAAGACAGTATACTGAATTAGGGGACTATTGGTCTGAACAAGTAGGTCCATGTTACATTTTTATTAAAACTCAGTGTCTTCTCCTCTCCAGTCGCATAACCACACACATACCACACTCTCCAAAAAAATAAAAATTCAGATAATGTGTACAAATGAACTTTGTCACTGCCAAGAGAGACAGAAAGAGATGGGTGATTCAATAACAACTGGGTTTCCAACTATCGTCCCTGTGCTGTAACTTACTGTGTGACACATGCGAGTGTACCTGTAGCTGTCTCAAATCCAGGATATTCAAAAGATAAGGCAGGTTGAGATGATATATTTTATTGGACCAACTTCTGTTGAGTGAGAGAGAAGAGCTCTGTGTGGCTCAAAACTTGTTTGTCTCACCAACAAAAAGTTGGCTCCAATAAAAAGATATCACCTCTCCTACCTTGTTGCTGTGTGAGCAGGTAGAAGTCAATGAGACTCAGCAGAGAGACCTGCCCCTAGATAAGGGGGATAGATCTGGTTCTTTTGGAATGGAAATGATAAACTTTTTTTTTTAAAAGGAATAAAAATATGGATCAACTCACCTCCCTTTTTAACGTGGATCATAAACATGGTGAGATCATTCTGACCTGTGCTTTTCTCTCTTCTGTTGTCTTAGTCTATCTATCTTACTTACTGATTTGTCTGTCTAGTCTCTCTATTTGCTTCTGCAATACAGCACCTCAGGATATCAACTCTTCTTTACCCCCAACACTTACATCTGACAAGGGAGGTTCAGTTAGCACTGGGAGTGGAGCAAAGAACCTGTCCCATCTGACTCCAGGACTAAGAAGTGATTTCTTGAGAGCTGTTTAAATGGTGTCCTGTTCCCCTTGAGACAAGATCTCTGGAGTTTCACTCTCTGTAACAAGCTACCAGTAACACCATGCTGGGTCAGTCCTTATGCAATGATTTACCATGCATGAGAATGAGAGAATTTGAGGCTTGGATTACCAAAGAAGCCTAATGGATTTAGGTATCCAATTTTAGTGACAAAGTCAGATTTTCAAAGGCACCAAGGAGCTAGAAAATCAATAGCAATTTATTTTCTCTCCCATATGGTACTTTGAAGATTGCTAGCCACAATGTAAATGAAGTAATAGATGGCATGAGATTGTGGGGACAAAGTAGGGGATGAAACATTGTTTTCTTCCACCCATCAAATAGCAGTATTGGTTGACCCGGTACTATTTGCACATTTGACACCCATTTGCCAAATATTTTAGTTAATGTGGGTAGGGGGTGTCAAAAATTACAAAACTAGCATATGGACCTGTTGCAGGGGGCAACACTTGGGGTTCGTTTGCCTGGTGTGCGTAGCCCCAATGACCACACCCAGAGAGTGGAGAAGCAAATCTTTTTATTTGAAATCAAATAAGGTGCAGGAAGATACAACATTTTAAATCATGCACGAATTACTATTCGTTGCCATGTTTATATACTCTTTTTGCTTACAGAGATGTTTACAGGTGCTACAGATTTAATCATTTACAATTTATTAACTACTGGATCTTTTAAGTAACACTATATTCTTTACCCATACTACTGACCCCCCCCTTTGATTGATTACATCTTGTACCATAAACAAAAGAACAAAAGACAATGATAAACGATTACATGTACTTATGCTAGCTTTAAAGGAACATATTGATTAGCCCGAGGGCATAATAGCAGGTCTGAAAATGTAAACTTTTGACCCCAACGCCATATTGCAGTTACTTGGAGCTTTTCTTCCCCCCCTCCAACAGACCGTCTAGCACCCAACCCCAATCCCTTTAACCTGTTGGTTGGGGTACTCGGATGTGGGAGAAACTCATTCCACTTCCCACCTCTGCCTGCTGTGAAGAAGAGATCTGAAGTTACATCCCACCCCCCAAGTGTTTTAATCTCTGGGCCATAAAGTAATTTTTAGGGCAAGGCTGTTTCTCAGACTCCTCCTGCTGAAGCTGTTCACATTGTATAAATCAGCAGCACATCAGCAGCAGGAGATACACATCACACTAATGCAGTAATGGCGACATTAAGATGCTCATCTCTTAGTGATCAGCTAGACATTCTGCCAACCAAACAGAGGCTTTGAAGATGCTGAAATGCCAGTGACACAAGACTGATCACATGTGTGACTTCTTTGCAAAGAGAACCTCCTGCTGCCAACCAGCTACTCAGAGAGATAAAACTATTCACCCATTCAAGGTCATTGCTATCTACATGTGCATCACCAAGTCATTCATTTCCACTTTATAGGCTTTGGTTTTATCATCATAGAGTAAGCAATTTTTCTCAACTTTGGTCAGTAGTCTCTCCAACTAAGGCAATATCATTCTCATATTATATTCAAGATCCATTAAAGATGAATCTTTAAAGAGTACACCTCCTCCTTAGGCTTCAGTCATCGGATAGTCTATTATACCATTAAATACCAAAGGGTGAGAGATTGCATACCTGACACACCCCTGATTCTACTGAAATCCAGTCTGTAATACAACCGTTGACCCTCACACAGGTCATTGTACCATGGTACTGTTTCTCCGTGTGGTGCACCAAGCCCTCAGGCACCCCTCACTGGTGAAGCGGTATCCACAGCGCTGGTTGATACAGTGAGTCAAAACTGGCTGCAAAGTCTATAAACACAGTGGTAACATCCTTTGGTCACTCTATTCATTTCTTAGTAAACCTATCTGTTTATCAAGTCTGGCACAGGAGGTTTCCCTTTAGTAATTTTTAAGATTATTTCAGAATCTGTCACTACTGTTGTGGTACAATGGAATCGGCATTTCACACAACAGGTCTCTCTGGGTTGTAAAACTTATCTCCCTAGAGGGAGAGGGAGGAGGCCCTTTCCAATAGTTGACTAACACCTTACACTTAGTGTATGTCTTCACAATCAGATAGGGGTGTGATTCCCAGATCATGTAGACATACTCACACTAGCTCTCAGTGAGGTAGATCACTTAAAATAGTAGTGTAGCTATTGAACACCTAAACACCTGTCAGGAATGGTCTAAATAATACTTAGTCCTGCCATGAGTGCAGGGTACTGGACTAGATGACATCTCAAGGTCCTTTCCAGTCCTATGATTCAATGAAGTACA
>NW_027425209.1:0-4767 GCF_003597395.2 Chelonoidis abingdonii
GAGACACATGCCCTGAGCTGCACCCAGAGGACAGAGACCAGCCAGGGCCGGGCAGCAAAGTGCCACCGTGCTGGGATTAACCCTTTCCTTCCACCCACCCCAGCAGCCCTGGCTGGTCAGTGCCACTTGACTGCCTGCGCTCTGACCCCAGGGACCTGGGTCCAGCAGCCCAGGGGAGTCTCTGGGTAAATGTGTGGGGCAGAGTAACCAGGGCTCCCTGCACCCCAGGGTCCCCGTGTGCAATGGGGAAGGTCCTGCGCTGTCATGCAGCCCTTAGGGGCTGGACAGTGAGTGTTATTGATACCAGCCTCAGCCATTTCAGGGTATCTTGGCAAGCATCTTGCCTCAGTTTAACCTCTTCAGCACTCCTTAAATTACACCTCACAGTCCAAAAGATCTGAGAGAAAAGTCCCTTCCTGGGGTCCGCTCTGAGTCCAAGTAAACCCCAAAATAAAATCATTTCCCTCACTCTGCTCCAGCCTCCAGCTCTCACTCCAGCTCCTCACTGTCCTCAAGTCAGAAGCCCTCAGTCCTTCCCAGAGCTGGGCTTGGATTAGTGTCCATGGTGGAATCAGATGACTCCAGCCCTCCCTCCTGGAGCTGAGTCATTTCAGACTGTGCCTCTATTCTCTGCATCCACTTTCTCCAGCCAGGGGCAGCTCTCTAGGGTTGTGTCCTGCTCCAGCTGCTGCTGTCATTGTCATCTCTGGCAGCTCCTCCTCCTTACGGGAGCTCCTCTGCCTAGGACAGTGGTCCCCAAACTTTTTTGATCAAGCCCTCCCTTACCTGGTTTGCACCCCCACCCTGGGAGCTGCTGTCAAGAGCTGGGCCAGGAACGGGGCTCCAGTTGGGGCCAGAAGCTGGGGGCCATGGCTGGGAGTGGCCCCGCAGTTGTGGCCGGGAGCTGGGGGCTTCGGCTGGGGGTGAAACCATGTTTGGGACTGGGGCTGCAGCTGGGTTCTCAGCCTGGAGCAGGGCCAGGAGTGGGCGGCTGAAGTCGAGGCCGGAGATGCAGCTGGGGCTGAGGGTGGGGCCAGAGTGGAGCTGGGGACAGAGCAGGGCTGGGTAACATTCCCTTCCCGCCACCCATGGGGGCTGGTCCAGGCCCTGTCAGGCCCCCCAAATATTACTCCACACCCTTGAGGGGGGCACAACCCACAGTTTGGGGAGCACTGCTCTAGGAGCTCCCCTTCCAGGCCCCTTGCTCTGGTGAGCTCTCCTGGGAGCTCCTCTCCTCAGCAGATTCTTGTCCCTTATTTCCCTTCAGCTGAGCCCTGGTTACCGTTTATCAGCCTCATTAGCTGTTTAGCTGCCACCTAGCCACCTAAGGATTTAATGACTTCCAGGTTGGTCTGGGTTGTCTCATTCTCCCTTACAGGAACCTGTCACAGGTCGTCTGGTCCCTGACTCCCCTAACAGGACCAACTCTCTTGCTACATTTCCCCCCACCCCAGAGCCAACCTGTATTCAAAGGGAGGCTTGACCATGGCTGACACTTGGTTAAGTTTTGCTAGAAAAGTTTCAAACTCCAGGGAAGTAAATTGGTGGCCGCTTCCAGGAGCTGCACAGAGCTAGGGAAGCAGGGAGCCTGCCTTAGCCCTGGGCCCATGCTGTGCCCCTGAGCAGACTTTTAATGTCCCAGTGGGTGGTGCCAACCGGAGCCACCAGGGTCCCTTTTCGACCAGCCAGGCTTTCGTCTAGTCACAAAAAATGGCAACCCTATGGACAGGTGCCAACCCTAGGTCTTCCACATGGCCCAGTAACACCCTGCTGAGAGCAGGTACAGGCAGCCACATACCAGCCTAGGCCCCTGGCAGGGAACCCTGAGCTGTCAGCTGCCAAGGTCCATGACAGTGTTAACTCTGTTACGTGCCCATCTCACCAGGCGCTTAGAGCCCCCTGGACCCGCCCCAGAACTGCTGTAACTAGAAACCATAGCAATGCAGGGCTGGAAGGAACCTTGAGAGGTCACCTAGTCCAGCCCCCGCGCTATAGGTCAGGGACTAGACTATCCCCTGGCAGGGATTGTCCAACCTGTTCTTACAAAACTCCAGTAACGGGATTCCCACAACCTCCCCTGGAGGACGGAGTGCAAGAGCTTCAGCGGCCCTGAGAATTAGAAAAGTGTTTCCTCATCTCCAGCCTCAAACTCCGTGCTGCAGATTGTGCCCGTTGCTCCTTGGACAGGCCCTCGCCCTGCCCGCTGGGGCACTGGCTGTGTCACCAAGTCCTGAAACATGGGCTGTTATTGCACTGAAATGGCTGGTGGTGCTGGGCTGGCTGGGCTCAGGGGGCAGTGAGGGCAGCTGGGGCCTTTCACTCCGCACCCAGTCACTTGATACTCATCAGGCCAGGCTAATCAGAGTCAGGACAGTCCAGTCCAGTTTTCAGCGGACAGGAGCTCACATCGTAACTCACTATTACATAAGCCTGGCAGAAAAGAAATCTCACGTGGAACATGCCACCCTCCGCAGGAAGGCCCAATTGGGGGCCTAAATGGCCGCAGACAATTCCTCCCCAGGCAGAGGCTATCCGGCAGATGAAGTGTGGCAGATGTCAGGACTGACCCATGTTGGCAGGACACGTGGGGATGGGCTGCCAGACACGGCCTCTGTTCATTGTCTCTTAATGCCCTCAATCAGCAGCAGAGAGCTGCAGCAGCCGGGTGGTATAAACCATCTCAATTCAATATCAACCAGCACGAACTCACTGACACTTGCCCCAAGGGTCATCTCCGACTGAGGGGGTTGGGGAGTGAGTAAGGGGCACTGGAAGAGGGGCCCACGGGCCATGGCCCCTCACCACTTTACCAATGGAGAGGCTCATTCCTCCCACTTTTTACCAGCTGTAAGGGGTGATGGTGCTACGATGGAGGGGAGGGGGGCGAGAAGAGAGACCAGGGGTCAGTGGTGTTTGGGAAGAGGTGGTGTGAAGCAGGGGCTCATGGAAGAAGGGGCAGTGTGAGAGGGAGGGTTCAGGGGTGTATAGGGAGAGGAACTCAGGGAGAAGTGCTGGCACGAGCGAGTAGTGACCTTCTACTTTTATGGGAGCTTCATCAGTCCTGGGGAGAGCACCATTCCCAGATCCTGATCCACAGGCACATCTGTGTATTGCTCGCCGGTGTACAGAGCTCTCTGTGTGGAGAACACTTTCACGCTCTCACCCCAGGCAACCTGTCTGGGAGGCCCCACTGCCCAGGAGGCTCAGGGGTCTCATCTCCTGCCCTGGGGGTGAAGGGAGGGGCCAACTGGGGCTGCTGTTCCGCATCCCAGGAAGGGGGTGAAAGGGGATGTGGACACCAGACAATGTCCCTTCTTGCACTGTGAGGGGCTGACTGCTGGCCACCTGGCTCCACCCCTGGGCTTCAAGAGCCTGAGCTCCAGACCAGAACCATGAAAATCTTTGCGGCTATTTTTTTTAAAAAATTCCATGAGAGGAGCCGCCATAAGCCTGAATCTGTCCACAGTCCCGTTCCAAGACTCGCTGCTGCGGGCTTGTGCAGAAGAACCCAAAGTGTTTCCCAGAGTCTGCGTGTGAAAGTTCCCAGCGTGTCTGTCCAAGGGCTGGTTAATGAGAGCGAGGGGGGTGGCTGGCACAGTCGTTAGATGGAGACACCTGAGCCCCTGGGGCTCTGAGATGGTCTCTGTGCCCATTATCCGCTCTGGGAGATGCCCAGGTGCAGCTGCAGAAGGTCTGTGCCACTAGCAGCGTCCATGAGACAAATGGTTCTGGGCAGAGAGTTCAGGCTGGAGCCAAGTCTCCATTTTCATCCTGATTTATGGGGCTGAGATCAGGGGCCCAGGGAGCATTTGTCTTCAAAGGACAAATTAACTAGCAGCTCTGGAGTGTTTCATAGCTGATGTCCTGAGCCTGGCCTGCCTGTAACTGCGTTTTTGGGGATGTTGACAGTCTCTCGTTGAAAGTCACTGGGATTGAGGCTCCTACGTTGCTCAGAGAGGTTTGCAGTGGAGCTGGGTGAAATGTTTTGGACAAATAGTTTATTTGCTGCAAAATTATATTTTGGGTCAACACAAACTATTTGTGACTCCATGTCAGGTTTGCTGACTAGTTTCAATTAAGAGAAAAAGGTGCTGCCGCTTCCCTTCTAGTCTTTAGCCCAGTGGCTGGGCCCTCAGCTGGGAGCCCCAGGTTCAATCCCCCCGTGTGATGCCATGAGAGCTTGAACCGCTGGGCTCCAGGTGTCTGATGACGGCCCCCTGTGTCTAAACATTGCCATGGGCACTGGGCCAGAGCATGGTAGTGAGAATGACTCTGCAGCCCAGTGGGTCAGGCCCCCACCTGGGAGCCCAGAGTCCAGCTCCCATGCTCCAGTGACCCTGTAATTATTGATCCATAACCCCAGTGATGGGAGGGGTTACGGCCCCTGGCACAGCAGTGTCTCAGGCCATGTCTGCCGGGGTTTCCTTACGCTGATGTAGCTGCACTGGTGCAAACCCCTAGTGCAGACGTGCTGTGCAGGTGTGAACTGGGACTGATCCACGGTGCAGCTTCTCCCAGATGGAGGGGGCAGTAAGTGGGAAAATGCCCCTTTCTTTTCCCCACTGCCCTGGCCTCATTAGCAACAACCCATCAGTACGCATTTATACCCCTCCCCGAATCTTCCATTGTAATGCCCCCCAAGTGATCCCAATCCAGACAACTGCCCCCGTGGGGGTGAGGCTGGGCCGGGCGAGGGGAGGGGCTGGCTGTGGGGTTTTCCCGGCTGGAAGGTGGGGCCTGTGGGGCCTGCCAGCATGTAGAGTCCCA
>NW_027425210.1:0-2623 GCF_003597395.2 Chelonoidis abingdonii
TCCTGGCTAATAGCCATTTATGGACTTAGCCACCATGAATTTATCCAGTTCCCTTTTAAACATTGTTATAGTCCCAGCCTTTTTTCCTTAAAAAAAAAAAAAAGTCCTGAAAAACTGCTGACTTTCTAAATTTGGGTTTTCCTGCCCAGGACAATTTTATCAACATTTTTAGCTACACCACTCTCAGAAGTGTTAGTGACATTTTTTGCTTGCCAAAAAACCCCGTGTTTTTGGTAAAAAAGACATTTCAACAACTGTTTTTTTTTTAGTAACAGTTTTGACCTTTATGATGAAAAATGTCACCAAAAATATGCCTGTGGTTTTGAATCTTGCAAAAGGGAAACCACTTCAGAACCTCTTCAGTTTTTGTAATTTTTTTTTTTAAATGTAACAACCAACAACAACTTCACATGTTGCTCCTTTTGTGAGATGAGTTTCCTGGTTCTCAGGCCAGGCCCCAGTGGCCATGTATCTGTAAAGCAAAACCCACCGGCACAGATTGTGTTTAGTGTGGCTCTTGGGTTTTACACTCAGCAGAGAGACCCAGGGCTGACTGAGCCATGCAATCAAGGCATGGTGTGCGCGTGTGTGAATGTGTGTGCGCGCTTGCCTTGCTGCGTCTGTTGGTAGGTGTGACAAAGTGGGACTGTTCTTAATGTTTCCTCTGAATACTGTGGGGGTGCTTCAGTTTCTGGCTGACACTCTGTCTCCTGGCAACTAATGGCCCGGGCCCTTCTCCCTGGCAAGGGGATGCTAAAGGTGTGGGAGAACAAAGAGGTCAGGTGACCTCCTGGCCCAGGAAAGAGGCAAAGGCCAGAAAGGAGGGGCTGGAGGGGGTTTTAGTTTGAGGCTGGCTGGGGATGGGAAGTGAGGGCAGACGAGGTTGTCTGGCTCGCTGGGCCCCAGAAGGGACCCGGCTGAGGGGTCTGCTTCTCTGTACCTGCAAGCTCTGTTTTAGACCATGTTCCTGTCATCGAATAAACCTTTGTTTTGCTGGCTGGCTGAGAGTCACGTCTGACTGTGAAGTGGGGCTGCAGGACCCTCTGGCTTCCCCAAGCAAAGACCCAGCCTGGGTGGACTCGCTTGGGGAAGCGCACGGAGGGGCATATGCTGAATGCTTCAAGGTCAGACCCAGGAAGGTGAAGCCGTGTGAGCTTCTTGCCCTGAAGACAGTCTGCTCCAAGGGAGAGAAGGCTCCCCAGAGTCCTGCCTGGCTTTGTGGGGAGCAGTTCCAGAGCATCGCCCGGGGACTCCGTTACAGTAGGATAAAGTGAAACCTTCGGCCTCCTGAAGGGCTGCCCCACTCAGACCTTTCACCAGTGCGACACACACACACACAAGCTATGTCTACATTAGAAATGTGCGTCGACCTACTATAGGTAGTGACTGGGGTGATGAATGTTCACACTACCCTGCTGGGGTCGGTCGTGCGCGTCCTCACCAGGAGTGCTTCCCTCAATCTAAGGGTGGTGTAGGGGGCTGAGAGTGTGGGTTCTCAGCTCCATTGGCTGCTCCCTGCCAGGAGCCTGGCTGCCCCACTGGCTCCTGGCGGGCTTCTCACCCCCCTGCAACTGCTTCCTGTTCCCTGCCCAGGGCCTCTCCCCTGCCCGCTCTCCACCGGGAGCGGAGCTGCCTTGTCAGTTTCACAACTCCAGCTGGCTTCTCCTCACAGCTAGGAGCAGGGTCCATTCTCCCCTCAGCTCCCAGCCAGGAGCTGGGGACAGCTGGGCTGTAGCAGCCCGGCTTGAGCCCTGAAATCGATGAGACAGCCAACAGCTGTGTCCACACAGACGCTGTGTTGCCCTAACCTCATGGACATAAGCCTTACGCCTCTCCTGGAAGTGGAGTTATGATGTCCGTGCAGTGGGGCGCTTACCTCGATGGGAGAATGGCTGGAGTGTAGACACAGACATAACTAGGTGGACATAAGCTGCATAGTGGAGACCAGCCCAAAGGTATGAAGCAACAGTTGTCTGCTAAGCGATATCTGGTGCTGGGCAAATGGTCGAAGACTTGTTCCAACCTCTCCACTCTTGAGACCCAAACTTTGGGTCTGGTGGGAATTTCAGGCCTGGGTTCAGGCTGGTATTTTATTGCTGCCCGCGGGGCCGCCCTTCCGGATGCGCTTGCTCTCTCCCGTTGTCCACGTGACAGTTCGCAACGCAACACGGTCCTGATCCCGACTCAGCAGCCAGTGCAGACTTAGAAAAATCCAGGGCAACAGTGAACTCAGCCATTGGCGTTCAGCCCCACTAATGTTCTGTAGCACAGAGCGGGCCAGCGGTGCTCCCCAGGAGTTCCTGTCTCTGTATTTATCTGGCCCGGAAAGCAGGTTTCCAACCTTTTTCTTTCTGAGCTTCCTGCGCCCAGCATGCTATAAAAATTCCACGGCCCACCTGTGCCACAACAACTGGCTTTCTGCATATAAAACCCAGGTCTGGCATTAGGGGTAGCAAGCAGGGCCGTTGCCTGGGGTCTTGCATGGGGGCTCCCATGAAGCTAAGCTGCAGTGGGGCTTCAGCTTTTTGCCCTGGGCCCCAGCAAATCTAATGTGGGCGGACCCACTGAAACCTGCTCGCGGCCCCCCAGGGGGCCCCGGACCCCTCGTTGAGAACCACTGCCA
>NW_027425210.1:4468-6495 GCF_003597395.2 Chelonoidis abingdonii
TATCTTAACTCACTTTGAGTTAAAGTACATTCTTACTGTCAAAGGTCTTTGAAGCAGACATGAAATAATAAAATCAGAGAGTAGTGAATAATTGTCTATAAACCAATAGCTTGTGTTGTGACGGGGTTGATTTCTGCCCTCCCCTAACCATCCACCCAAACCAGTGCCAAACACAAGAAAAGATTGTTGGGGGTGGAATAGATCTGGACACGGAGAAGTACTCTGGATATAAATATGAGAAGGGAGGGACAGGCAGTAGAAACAAAAGTGAAATTGTTTGAGCAGCATTTCTGCATTTCTGTAGATTTCCTTTCCAGAGCTCATAAAGTCAGATTTCATCTCACTGGATACAAGTCATTTATAACTGTTCCTCTCATTTCCTCAAGATTTTTGCCTACTGAGGGCCTGATGCATTCTGTATGTTTTTATTATTAGTTTTATTTGTGAGTTGGACCCAGGATTCTTTGTGTGGTTAATGAAGAAAATATGGACATGAGTGTGCATCAACATGGAAGCAACATTTTGGTGCAGGGTTGGTTTTTTTTTCTTGGGGGTTTTTTTTGTTGTTGTTTTTGTTTTTTTTTTTGTTTGGTTTTTTTTGGCCTGACAAATAATTTTGTATAAAAGAAATAACACTGGCCACATGTTCACCAGCTGGAATTTATTTGATTCCCTAATTCAAGTAGTTACTAATAGCCCCCATTGTATTGATTCCTCTAATATAGCAAGAAAATAGTGGCACAAAATAACTGCTTATATCAAACACAAGCTGTCTTTCCTAACTGCACAGAGTGCCATCACTTTAACATCAAGGCAGGGTGGATTTGATTTAACTCAAATTGATTTAAATCACTAGTCAGACTTGATTTAATCATGGATTTCCTCATAAAAGTGCATTCTTGTTCATTGTTATAACCTTAATACGTATTCTTCAAAATTCAGATAGATGTAGGTTTCATTTTTAGAAGGTACACACTTAACATTTTTAAAGTGATTTATTTTGAAAACTTTTCAGATTAGTTTTACAGCTGTTTTAGAAAATGAATGATTGTTGGGTTATTTCATTTACTAAAGGTAATTGAAGCAGATATTTATGAAGTTATTGGGAGGTGAACTGTCTCCAATTCAACAGGTTAATCATTAATATTTGGAGGATTTTCCTGCTATGCTGTATTAGGAGGAGAGCATCACCAGACAGACGTTTTTTTTTATTTAATTGAAACAACTTAAATATTATGTATTCTGGATTTTTTTCTTCAACAGCAAACATAATATTTTAACAAAACAAGCATATGCAGATTTGAATTTAAACATTACATTTTTTTAAATCAGGTTTGTTTTTGTTAAAGTTGTTTTTAACTAAAATAGTTAAATGAAATATTTTTAAAAAAAAATCCACAAAAATTAAATTGACTATGTCAGCCGGGTCAGCATGAGAAACTTAAAATATTGGCTTCTGCAGCTAACTCAGTTGTATTCACCTTCATTTGCCTCTTTGTTCATAATCTGGAAAAGAAAAACAAGACTTCCTGCTTTTTCAGGTTCCAAACGATTTCTCAGTTTGGAATGAATTAGTCCAAAGAAAGAAAATATTCTTTCTACACTGGCAGAAGAAGCTACTGCTGTTAAAAGTGAGATTATCACTTCAACAGTCTCTGAATCCTAGTGCTTAAGTGACTTCCACCAGTTCAGTGGTGTGACTTTCATTAAAACATCGTCAGCAAACGTATATTCCTTGGATGGTTCATCCTTAGCTCCGAAGTTTATTATAGTTGGCATTATGGAGAGATGATTGTTGGATGTCCATGTCATAGCCAACTCCTCTTCTTCAGCAGGTAAGGTTTGACCCTGGTACCGAGTACTGAGAATATTTGCAAGAAAATAAGCTGAAGATAAAAGTGCTTGTGCCATTCGTTTTTTTTTAATGCTTGTAATTTAACTCTGTCATTGCATATTTCTCGTTTTAAGATCTATCTTAGTTCCTTCCAAATTTCAACAGCATCAGCAGTAAAACAGCTATTTCCCTG
>NW_027425211.1:0-29726 GCF_003597395.2 Chelonoidis abingdonii
TCATCTGCGAACCTTCTGGCTGCTGAGCTCCAGGTTCTGCCATTCCCACAGCAGGACTCTGAGTCTCCTGGCTTTCCAAGGGCTGTGAGCGAGTCAGTCCTGGAAATATAAACAGGCAGTAAACTGACCCATGTGTGTGGCTGGCTCTATCTCCCTAGCCACTTTCCAGGTGCAAGCAGCTGTTGTAAGAACACAGTGGTTTCCCACAGAACAAGAACATATTTTTCCATTGTAACTTTCTCTGGGTTCCTCATCCCCTTTCACTTCAGTCTGTTGCTGCTAACTGCAGATTGGCCTCTGGGAAAACTCTCATCTCTGCTACTAGCTGATTGGTGTTGTCTCTCTTTGCACAGGAACAAGATCACAATGATTGCTGAACCACTGGAGAAGGGGCTCGTGGAGGACATTGAGAATGAGGTGGTCCAGATCACCTGGAACAGGTCTGGCTAATTGGGGAGAGCAGAGGCTTTGTGTGTGTGAGAGGGCGGTCGCTGGAGAAGAACTGGAGGGAAATGCACAGCTCTGGAAGTCGCACATCAGTGTACAGGAAGAGGAACCTAATAGGGAGGGTGTCTCTAAATGTGCTACCCTGCCAGTCCGTGGGTCACCCTGAGGCTAAGCCTGTGTCTACACCACACACCTAAGTCAAGCTATATTAGATCAACTTGTAGCCAGCACAGTAATTACTGCGGTGGCATGTGCCACGCTCTCCTCCATGGGTCAGTGGTGCGCAGCCTTGCCAGGAGCATTTCCACCAACCTAAAAGGAGCAGTCTGGGGAGCTGAGAGCCCGACCTCTTAGCTCCACTAGCAGCTCCCTGCCAGGAGCCTGGCTGCCCCACAGACTTCTGGTGGGCTACCCACTCTCCATTCCCGTCAGGGAGCCGGGGAAGCCATCCGCGGCTTCTCCTCTACCTGTTCCCTGCTGGGAGCAGGGGGAAACCGTCTGAAGCTTCTGTACCCCCATTCTCCAGGAGCTGGGAGAAGCTGCCTGGAGCTTCTCCCCACTGGTCAGTGAGGTGCAGCTACCCCGGCTTCTCAGCCCCGCCCCCTGCCGGGATCTGGGCAGTCTTGTCAATGTCAGGGCTCACCCAACTGTGAAATTGACAAGGCTGCCAGGCTCCATGCAGGGAGCCAGCCGGGAGCTGCCCTGACTTCTCACCCTGGCTTCCAGCCAGGTGCAAGGTCCAGTCTCCCATCTTCCCAGGGGTGTGGGGTCCTTCTTGTCAATTTCACAGCTGGTACCATGTATCCTACACCAACATAAGCCTTTTGCCCCTGGTGGAGGTGGAGTTAGAGTTATGATGTCGGTGTAGCACAGCAGTTACGTCGGCAGGAGCAAGGCTGCAGCTGCCTTATGTTGACCTAACTGTGTAGTGTAGAGCCGCCTGAAAAGTAGGAGGAGCTGTGAGGCTGCTTTGTGCCTGCATGTCTATCCCCAGTGAACCAGGAACTGGGCTAACGTTTTCCATCTGTTCCCTTCCCACCAGGAAGAAGCTGGGTGAGTTCTTCCAGACCAAGTATGACTGGGATTTGCTGGCTGCCCGCTCCATCTGGGCCTTTGGGTCAGACGCCACTGGCCCAAACATTCTGGTAGATGACACGCTGCCCTCAGCGAGGTAACGGAACGGTCAGCCCTGGGGAAGGAAGTTCGAATGTGAGGAGTGCAGTCATGTGCAGTAGACTCTGAGGCAACTTTGTCCACTCTGGCTGAATTCAGAGGAGCGACTGTTTTCCCAGGCCTGGCAGGAGGGTCTGAGCTGTTCTGTACTGTCTGGAATCAGGGGCTTAGCATCAGGGCATCTGTGGGGCTGAGTCCCAGCTCTTGCAGAACTTGCCTTGATTTGGGCCCAGCCACAGTGGCTTTAAGTGCCCTGTGATCCAGAGTTGCTTCGCACCTCCAAATTGACAGCCACTTTGTTTTGGTCGAGGTCAAATTCTGAAAATGCTGGCTCTGAGCCTCGTGTCTATTGATACACCTCTGTCAAAGAAGAGATTAGAAAGTGCAAAAGAGTGCTGCCTCCTCTAAGAATTCACTCCATAATGGTCACCTGTGGTGGAGCTGGATGCCGCATCGCTGAATTTGTGATGTGTCTGTTTCTGTGTAGGTGGATTAATGCCGTTCCTGCTGGGCTCTGTGAAAGGACAGCAATCGCTCAGGGTTCCAGGGGGCACAAGGGAGGCGCCCTCTGTGATGAAGTGTAAGTAAAGATCTTGGCCAGATGCAAATAATAAGACAAGAAGAATGAATGTCCTCCCTTTGGTAGCCAAAGTATGCTGTCTATGATATGCCCCCATGGACCAAAGGTCTGCTCTAGTTTAACCACCAGTCCAAAACAGGACTCGCGAGTGAACTCTCCAGCTGTTGTACAGGAGGTTGACTAGATGTCTGACAATGCAAAAAGGCAGAAGTAATTCCTAAATATTCTGTTTTTGTGTTTAGGGAAAAATCAACAGCGTCAATATGCCTGCGAAGATATTCCATTCCGACAGTAACTAAGGAGGATGTTAAACGCATACTGAGAGCTAGACATAATTTAGATCAAGCAGATCCAGAGAAACTTGCCCTCAAGATTTTAAGAGGCTGGCCAAGGAGAATGATTAAGGGGACTTGATCACATGTCTATAAGTAATCGGCTACATTTAAGTCAGGGTATTTTAAAATGAAAAAGTCACGTGGACAGGTCACTGGCAGTAAACAAAGAAATTCACAGCGTGACCTGTCCATGACTTGTACTGTGTGCTCCGACACATTTGGGAGAGGGTGGGTGTGCACACAGCCCGGGACCAACTATGGGTGCTGGAGGGATGGGGGCAGGGCTGGCAGGCTCCCTATGCTGGCTACGACGACTTTTCGAAGCAACGACATTACCTAGGCGAAGGCACAACTGTGCAGTTCTGCACGTTGCTTCTCTCCACAAGCCGCCAAGCCTGCAGCTCCCATTGGCCAGGAATCACGGCAATGGGACTGCGACGACAGTGCTGCAGTGTAGACAGCATGCTAGAGCCCCCTGTCCCTGCCATCCTCGTTGGAAGGGGCGAGGAACCTGCTTTCCAGGGACCCCTTCCCGCACCAAGGTAAGGTCATCTCCAAAGCCTCTCGACCACCTCCTGTGCTACCACGTCCTGTATCCCTAACCTAACTCCTGCAGCCAGCAAGGGGGGGGGCTGCAGAGGCACAGAAAGTCACGGAATCCGTGAACCTCCATGACCAATCTCGCAGCCTTAGTCTAATAAGTTACCTACATGGGGAACAAAACTTTGAAAGATCCATTAGTCATCCAACAAGATAGAGGATGCTAGCAAAGATCCCTATGGCTAGATGTTGAAGCTAGACAATTCCAAACTAGAAAATAATGATTCCTATCATCGATTGATACTGTTAAATCAAAATTGGCGTTTCCTAAAACGTGCGCTTCTATCCAAGCAGGGATATTATTCAGAGATCGTTCTGGGCCTGTGTTACTACAGGAGTAAGATAAGATACAAGGTCTCTTTTGGCCTTTCACTCCTGTTCCCGTACACCCAGCGTGGTGCTCTCTTGGGTGATGATCCCTGACATATGAGCGTTTGGTCTGTTTTTTTGCTGGAAGGGGTTGAAACCTTCCAATTTCTAACGAGTACTTCCATCCAGCCATGGTGCAGTCACTCTTGACTCTCTTCTCCCCACATCAGTGATCCGCAATGTGAAGTTTAAGATCACTGGAATGCCGTGGATCGCTCAGGACCGCTGCACCGGGAGGAGGGCCAGATCTATCACCAACAGCCAGGAGAGTTGGTACTCATGCCTTCCTCATGGTAAAGGATCTGTCTCGTTCAGGGGCAAGTGTGGAACTGTGGGGTTTTGGTGGGTGGGGTTGGTAAGTACCAGCGGAGGTGCGTGGTGAAGTGTCCTGCCCTGAGACATTAGAGCTAAGTCAACTCAGTCATCAATTAATCTTCCCCAGCCCCAGAGAAGGATCAGGCACAGAGTGATAGCAAGTGTCATTCCCTGTGCTACAGACTAAACCTCAGTGCTGCTTGGGAACCTGCGGGAATCTGCTCAATCTCTCAGTCCATTATCTGTGTGAGACCGGGGAGGGAGCGCTAGATGCTTTGAGGCCAAGATGAGGAGATCCTCTCTCGGAGAGTTTGCTCTAGGATAGGTCATAAGAACATCCACCGCCGCCTGCATGCAGCTGCACGAGATGTTTCCGTTTATCTGCTTGCAAGGTGGTTCAAGCAGAGGCGTCCCCAGGAGACCCCTGGGGCCAGCAGGGTCAGTATACTCCGCAGCATACAGTCTCTTGGTCCTTCTCCTACGTGCCCTACCAGTGCTTGACTGTGTCCTGTCACACACGTGTGCTGCTCCGCCCGTAGGTAACACCTGGGGCCTGGCTCAGGGTGTGCCTACGTCTGATTGCCCCTTTCTATTTGACCAGGGCCACTCCTGCTGATGGAAGCATACTATTGAGGTTCAGGCTCCTGCTGATTGCGTGTCTCAGTGTACACTGTGCTGGCCCGGCAGAGGTAAGCTGCAGGGAGACCGTGGCTCTGTGGGATGCCCTCGGGTGTGTTTGCGAGGTTCCGACTCTGCCTGGAAGCAGTGTCCCTTTGGGATTGCAGGCCACATGAGGAAATCAGAGGCTGCAGAATGTGCATCACGGGGTTTGTTTTCCAGTGGCATTGCATGAAACTTCTCTGGCAGATTAGACTGCCCCCCAGTGTGGGGGGAGGGTGTCTCGGGAGCCCCCAACTGCAGCCATAGGGGCGTTCGAGATCAGATTTGGTCCTTTGTGTGTGTGGTTCTCTCGCAGTAGCGTGACAGTGGAGGGGTGAAACAAGCTGATGTCAGGAGGATTTTTAACAGATGAATGCTCAAAGGCAGATGTGGGAGGGTTAAATCTTTGTGACTCTTCGCCAGAGGTCAATGTGACTCAGATGCTCCAATCCCAGGCTCCCCGCTTTACACCACCAAAAAGCCTTTATCCCAGCCATTGACTGTTTGGTTTGAGACTGACTTGCAGACTCCACACGCATGACAGGCGTCTCTCTGTCCATCTTCCACCATTAGCAGAGTGAGTGTCCCACCGTCTGCAGCAACATGGGGCGGGGGGACATTTTGTGTTTAAGGCCTGGCACCACCAGCCTTGCGGAATACAATGAGCAAAGGGAATGGATGATTGCAGGCCCTCGGGGTTGGGAGGAGCCTCTGTTCCCCTCCTGTTTGTATGTTAGCTGGAAATGTACTAGCTGCTAGCAGGTAACCGGTCCCAGGCCTCAGGCCAGAGGAATCCAAGCTGCAGCTGCCCCCCTGGATGGGGTGGTCTGGAGGGACCCTTTCACCACTGCTTAATGGTCCTTCATTAGTGACAGAGGAAGCGCCTCAATGGCACTCCCAGCCCTTCAAGCTCAGGGAGCAAGAAATCAGGGCCAGGACTCTGGGATCTAGGTTTCAGCAGTGCAGGGCCCTAAAGCCATAGAGGCTCCCACCTCAGCCGTAAAACTATAAAGAACTTTGTTTCAATGCCTCTCTGCTCTGGAAAGTGCCCGGCTGAGCTGGGGCCTCAGACCATACTGGCACGGTGGAGGTGCCTAAAACACTGGGTCAAGAGGCTAGTCAAGCAAGTTTTCCTTGGCAGGAGCAGGCAATACTTCCCTGCTAACAGGCACCTCAGACATTAAACGACTAGGCTGGACTGTAATTCCTTAGCCTGGAAGTTCCCATTAGGAATGACCCTGAGCCAGCACCTCTCAATTCACGTGGGAGCTGCCAGTTGGCGGCTCGTAATCGCTGCACAGGAGCAAGGAGTGAATTCCTTTGATGGTTGGCATGCACGTTCCAGAAGATCCTGGAGCCTAGGCTCAGGATCTGGCCTCCATGCTTGTGAGATGGGTTACACACCTTATGTTTCAGAAAACGAAACCCTTCCTGGTTTTGACTGGCAACAAATCGTCCCGTGTGTACCTTCCTAAAGCTGATGGTGATGCTTTGAAACAGTACGCGACTTAAGGCTTTTCTACACTGGCAGTTAACAGCGCTGCAGCTTTCTCGCTCAGGGGGGTGAAAAAACTCCCCGCTGAGAGCTGCAAATTTCAGCACTGTAACGTGCCAGTGTAAACAGTGCCCCAGCGCTGGGAGCCTCGCCCCTCGTGGAGGTGGTTTTTTTAGAGCACTGGCAGCGCTTTAGTGTTGAGGGGAGGGATAGCTCAGTGGTTTGAGCATTGGCCTGCTAAACCCAGGGTTGGAAGTTCAGCCCTTGAGGGGGCCACTTAGGGATCTGGGGCAAAAATCAGTCCTTGGTCCTGCTAGTGAAGGCAGGGGGCTGGACTCAATGACCTTTCAAAGTCCCTTCCAGTTCTAGGAGATGGGTATAGCTCCAATTATTAGTGTAGCCTGTGTAGATGAGCCCTTAGCGTGTTCTGCAAACACCTCTTCTCCACTGGCTAGTAACATGCTCAAACCGACAGAGGTTGGACATAGCCAGGATTAACCTGTCAGGGGCTGTTGGTGGCAATAACTGAGCAGGCCTGCAGCTGTGTTGCTGCGATACCCAGTTGCCCACGGTGTAAACAGGTCTGTGCCAGGGTGCCCTTGTGCCATAGGCACAGGTGGTGATGCTGTGGAAGACTAAGTTGCCTAGCCCCACACGGAGAACGGGCAGACTGGCTGTCAGCGGCAGTGACCGCAGAGTCGCCAGGACTCAGATTTACTAGGGTTTCGCCCAGTTTGCTCTAGCTGAGGGTTGCTTCCAGAATCGTTCAGTGGCTCGTCTCTCCCATGCTGACTTTCTGGCCCTTGTTTCAGATTGTGCCTGGAGACCCCTTGGACAAGAGTATCGTCATCCGGCCCTTGGAGCCCCAGCCGGCACCTCACCTGGCCAGAGAGTTCATGATCAAGACCAGGCGCAGAAAGGTAAGGCCAGCAGCAGCCTCGCCCACACTGTGACTCTTCTCCCCGATCTGCACAGTTCACAGGGCCCAACGTGCCCCTCGCACCACAGCCATGCTTTGGACTCTGTATGCTGCCTGATGCACGGAGCCATCCCCTTGCACTGATGCTGGAATGGGCTCATGCTCTGGCTGCGCTGTTTCCCTGCAGGTCTTTCAGCAGGGCTTTGAACGCTCCAGGGTGGGCTGCTCGGGTCTCTGGGAGCTCTGCTGGTTCTTACCTCTCCAGCTCATGCTGCTGCTTCTCCGTCCTCAGGGCTTGAGCGAGGACGTGAGCATCAGCAAATTCTTCGACGACCCTATGTTGCTGGAGCTGGCCAAGCAGGATGTTGTTCTGAACTACCCCATGTGACCGTGCTGCCACAGAGGCTAACCAGAGACTGCTCCAGTGTCTGCCGGCCCAGCTCCTTCCCTTGTCCTGCAAACATCTCCTCCCTCGCAGTCCAGCCTCCCTGGTACCGCCTGTGCCGTGTACTTCTGCTAAGGCCTCAGAAGGACCCTTACCCGCGAGCTTACAGGCTCTGGGTGTTTGGTCAGGAGTCTGCACTCGAGCGACAGAATATGGACATGGCTGATATCACTCTTGGTCCCCTGCAGCCTGTCACTTCCGTTGCTGTGTACAAGTGAATTTTATAGTTGCACAAGGCAGTTCCAGGCCCAAAGGGGTTAATTCCCACCCGTGTTCCCCCAGGGTTACTGGGGACAAACTGCACTTTCATGCAGGGATTTCATGTTGGGTTCAGCCACCTGCAGGTGCCTCTGATAAAGCTACGAGCTGCCGCCAAGCTCCTGCAGCCAGTGACATGCGCAGGCTTCCCGGGCAGGGCAGAGCCTCTCCTGGGGTGCCAAGGAAGGGGGGTGGCCTGTGTCTGGGGGGTTGTTAGTGACCTTGCAGAGAACAGGTGGCGGGAGTCTGGACCTGCTGCCAGTCTGGATTTTTATTTCTATTTTGTAGGAGTTTATTTTTGAGCTTTGTAATGACTAAATAAAACCCCTCTCCCCTGGTGCGTCTCTTCTGGGGGGTCTCATTTCCCAGAGGGGGGAGAGGCTTGGCGCTCAGAGCCCTACATTGGTACCGCTGGACCTAGTGTAGCCACTACAGAAACAAAGACCCTCTGACGGTTGTTCTGTCGATGATCTCTGAACACCCATACCTCTGGCCACCTACGCCATCAGGGAGAGCAGTGCTGGTGCAGCATTCCAGTTGCAGCTCCATGTGATTCTCTCCAACAACAGAACTGCACGGTGGTAATCACTCCCAGCTTACTGCGTGGCAGGGTACACGCTCCATCATCTGCGCAGCTGTGGCTCACGGGCGGGCGGGCACTGGCTTGCGTCGGCGGCTCGCCCGTCATCGCAGCCTGGCTCACGGGCTGGGGGCGCATGGCTACGCTGCTTGGTGCTGCCTGCGTTCTCTTCGGCAGCCCTGTGGGCTCACGGCTGAGGGGCCTGCTCTGGCTTGGGCGTGTGCGCCGCCTCTCGCTCGGCAGGGCCCTTGGCTCACGGGCTGGGGGCTGGCCTCTGGTGCTGCTGCGCCTCTCTCGGCAGCCCTGTGCTCGTTGGCTTCCTACATACCGTGCCAGTGCCTGTGCCTCTCTTTGCTCAAGACAGCTCTGCAAATGTAATTTCCCCTCCGTTCGGTCACAATGCTCACATGCACGTCTCCTGCTTCCAGGCAGCCTGAACTGCTCGCAGGAGGACCGGCCAGCTGCCGACGTTGGCACAGGATTTGCCCTTCTGTCAGTCTCCGAAGAGGCCAGTCATGAATTGCTCAGGTGGATCACTGACTTCGCCCATCCCCTTAATGCTGCCCCCTCTCAGGTCCAGTGTTGGAAAGTGGTGCACTGCCCCTGCTTGGGCTGTACCTTCTCTCGCGATACCCTGGGGCCTTTGTTCTAGGTGTGTCTCTGTTCACGCTCCAGCTTGCGTGAGTTTGATCTCATGGAGCGAACGTTGCGCTGGTCCCTAGCCCTTTCACAGCTCCATGTGAGCTGTGCTTCCCTGTGTGTCAGTCCTGGTGACCCAGGACCAGCCAAAGCCCTTCAGGGCCCATCGTCATCCTGCTGAGACCTGCCTACTTCATGTGGGTCTTCTGGCCTGAGCTGTTGAGGTGGAGAAGTCCTCGGGACATCAGGCCCTGGTAGCAGGAATGAGCGCCTGTCCTATGGGCAGGCACCTGTGTGCTGTGCCAGGCACTGAGCATGGCCTCTGCCCTGTGCTAGGTGCAGGACAGGGCTGTGTACAGCAGTCTCTGTCATAGCTACCTAGGGCTGGACGAGAGGTGGTCGGCTCCAGGGAGACCAGCTTGGCCTGGCTTCAGTGCACGTTGGTAACAAGCTGCGGGGCCGAGCCCTTGTGTCTCTCTCTGGAGATCTGGCCTTGCGTGGCTCTGCCCAGGACCCCCGCCTCCGCCTCTCCCAGCCCTGCACAGGCCTTTGTTGTCACTGTACCACCCCCAGGCTACAATCCGGCCAGGAGAGGAGGAGAGGTGATTGCCCTTTCAGAGTCTGCGGGAACCACGCTCAGACACTAGTACCCCCCCAAGTGCAGAGCAGGTGTGGAGCCCAGCCCAGGCCTTTGCCACATGGACACCCTCCTCTCCGCCTTAGCACAATTCATCCCTCCTGCAGGCTCTGAGCCACCCTCCCTTCCTGAGCTGGACTAACCAGCGTCCTGCCCCCAGAGTCTGCACGCACTGCTGTGCCTCTGACCAGAGTGCTGCCTGCAGCTCCCTGCGCCGATCCAAGTACTTCCAAAACTTGTCGAGCTCCTTTAACTGTAACTTTATAAACCAGAAAAGCAGGATTTTTACATGCAAACAGCAGCCCCAGGGAGTGCCAGGCTGCAGGGCCATGTTCTGCAAAGGGAAGTTACGGTGGTCGGCCCTAAGATGCTCCATCTCCACCGCGCAGCTTCTCGTGTCTATTTCTGGGCTCTGCCTGCAGCCGTTTCAGCAGGTAGTCTTGGTACATCGTGTAGGTTGCCCCTGCAAGAGAGACAGTGACATCAGCAATGTGCCATAAATAACTTATATTCGAGAGCGTCGGTTGTCCTGGAGATCTCTGGATCACTTCACCCACTCCTGAGGAGCGGCGACTGGGAACAGAAGCTTGTGAAGTGCAAACGGCGAGGGCACTTGGCACTGACACAGCTACCCCCAGCTGTGGGCGATTCACCTTCACCAGGTGCCTTTCTAAAAGCTGTTGAGTTCAGCTGCCTGCTGTTGCCTCGCTGCTGAAACGCTCGGCTGGGCCGTGCAGAGGGCAGACGGATGGGCACAACGATCCCTTGGACCCAATATCAAATTGCCACAAGTCTCGGCCGGCGAGCTGCTGCAGGCTGGGTGGAGTCGCCAGGGGCAGGTCAAGCCTCGGAGAGCTTCTCAGTGGCCGTGGTTTCAGCACTGTCGCTGACAGCACTGGCCTGCTGAAGTTGCTACACTGCCGCTCAGAGAAGTGTAAGTGCTGCTCGCTGGGGCCCATCAGCCTTCCACACGCTTTCCCCAGCCAGCAGCCTGGCCCCCTGCCTGCTGGTAGAAAGGGACTGCGTTGTCACTGGGTGGGGAAGGGGAGGAAGGCAGGTTCCTCCAGCAGGGTAGAGGAAAGGGGAGGCCGCTCCCAGCCCCAGCCCCAGCCCCAGCCCCAGCCCCATTACAGCCTGGGTGATTCAGGTGCAGTAGATGATACTCAGCAGCAGCCCTGGGTGGGAACAGAGCATCTCCCCTTGTACTTGAGGGCAGGGACCTTGGACTTCATGGCCCAAGTCTGTGTGTGACAAGAGTCCCTTCGATCCAGCACCAATGTCAGATAAACCCCTCTGCTTGCGTGACCTCAGACCCTGCTTCCTCTGCGTGACTCATGCCGTGGCCCCGGGAGGAGGTGGCCAAGGCCAACACACCGTCCAGCAGCTGCAGAATCCACCACCCTGGCAGGGTTTCCGTCGCCTGGCACAGTGCAGCCCCAGGCTGGGCTCCCAGCTTCCCTAGGCTACTGCCCATGGGCAGCCTGGCCTCAGCATTCCCCAGCCCCCACTTACCCAGCATGATGGCTCCAACCACGCAGACTTGGGCAGCCATGCGGGTGTGGATCAGGTGCACAGACATCTTCATCTTTCCTCTGGTCTTCAGTCTGTACAGGCCATAAGCGGCCAACATGGCAAAGCCCCCGATGCCTGTGAGAGGGAGAGCAGGTGGCAGCTGGGTCACTGGGAGCTCTCCTGGCACCGCCGGCTTGGAGGAGACTGATGCTGCGGCGTGAGCTGCTGGCCAAGCCTCTCCCTGCTAGCGTTGGTTTGTTTTACTCTTCCTGGCTTCTGGGCTACCCCGCTCCCGGCAGCAGCACCCACCCGTAGCACGGTTAATGCTACGCTTCCACATTCAGGGGCCGCTCGTTATGAGCTCTTCCCCTCCCTGGGGCTCTGAGGACGGGTCCATTTCACATGCCAGCCAGTGCTCTGCACCCAGCGTCTGCGGGAAGCCGGGAGCTGCCCTGGCCCGGCTGGGCAAGGGTTTTTCACGTCTCTCTCATGGCCACACAGCTCATTAGAAAACTAAAAAACGTAGGCGGATGCAGGGCAGGTGCTATGTAAGCTCCCCGGCTCAGATGTGACCTGCCAGAGCTCTGCGATTCCAGTCCTGCCTCCAGGGAGCAGCTCCTGAGGCTGTCCCCTCGCTAGTCCCGAGGAACGCTGCCCTCCAGCCGCACCCCTTCACACCCACTCACCAACAGGCACAAACGGGGCCGCACCCGCCTTCTGCAGGAGCTTGGAGGAGACGGTGCCTTCACGCTCAGGGACCCACTGGCTTTCGTCCATAACCATCCTGCCCCTGCAGCCAAACAGGCCCCATGAGCCACCTTTCCAACCCCAAGTCAGTGACTCCCCTCCTCCAGCGTCCCCCCCCACAGAGCCATACTGGGTCTGCCTGGTGCCCCCAGCCAGGGCTCTGCTCGTGCTTCCTCCCACAGAGCTGTACCTGGGGTCTGCCTGGTGCTTCCTCCCCACCAGAGCTGTACCTGGGTCTGCCTGGTGCCCCCACCAGGGCTCTGCCTCGTGCTTCCCCCCACAGAGCTTGTACCTGGGTCTGCTGCGCCGGGTGCTTCCTCCCCACAGAGCGTACCTGGGGTCTGCCTGGTGCACCCAGCAGGTGCATCTGCCTCGTGCTTCCTCCCACAGAGCTGTACCTGGGTCTACCTGGTGCCCCAGCCAGGGCTCTGTGTAATTTCCTCACGCTTCCTCCCCACGAGCTGCAAGTGTCTTATCACAGGAACAACCACGCCCCCCTCCCTCTCCCCGCTGGGGCCGGAGAGAGGTGGGGTCTATCGCCCATGGTCACAGAGTGAGTTGGTGCAGGGCCGGGGCAGAACAGGAATCCTGCTCCCTGGGCCCGTTCAGGGGCTGCCTCGCTAAGGCATGTGTATGGCTGGGCTACCGCTGGCACTTGTTCCTGTGCCGGGGGCTGGGGGGGAAGGTTCCCAGAATAGAACCCACTCGGTCTGTGCTGTGTCCACTGTCCTGCTGCCCTGCAATGGGCTCATCCTGCGGCTTCAGCAAGCGTCTGCTCAGCGCCTCAGCCCTGCATCGCTGGGCCGTGCGTCCGCTGAGCTCCCAGTGTAGCCCACGGGTGAGACTGGGTCTGCCGTGCAGGGGTCGTGGCATTCGCACCAACCAGCCCAAGGCCAGGCTGCACCTGGGGCCTGTTTTGTGCAGCACCAACTGAGCCACTATCCGACCCTGATCCAGCAGAACAATTCCCAGATTACCTGGATGCTGTCATTAGCCACAGGCCAGGGTTGAACTGTAGCTAGTCAGTGACGGGACTGTGAGCATGACAGCGTGAACACCACGTTTGTCCTCGGGATCCTAAAGCAGGGCAGGCTCTGAGCTGACGGTGGGGAGTGAGCATCAGGTCCCAGGGGTGCAGTAAATACCCAGGGCTGGTATGTCCTTGGGATGGGGGATCCTGCCCTCTGCAAAGAACCTGCTCCCTCTGTGCAGGAGCCACCATCCCCTGGTCTGTGCCGGGTGTGCAGGGGACAGAGCTGGAGCAGATTTCATGCTGCTAACGCTCGGCAGGCCCGCAGCCGTTACCTGTCCCAGTGACGGGTATCTCCAAACCTCGAGGATCCCTGGGCTGTTTCCCAGTGCCAACAGCTCTGCCAAGCTGCCGAGACAGCTTCAGGCCCACCAGCAGAAGCTGAGCGACTCGCCGTGAAACTGACCCTCCCCTTGTGCAGGCAGCCAGGGCGCCTCGAGCATCTGACATGGCTGCTGGCTCTGGGGGCGCTGTCCAGCCAGAGCCGTGTGCCAGGGGACCTGGGTGTGTGCCTGCTGGCACTTACCTGCGCTCGATGCTGCTGCACTAGGTGACGTCTGCAGGCTGCCCGGGCTGGACCTCCTCTCCCCGCTGCACCAGGCACATTTCCCAGCCTCTTCGCTTTAGGGTTACAGCAAAGTCACCGGCTGGGGACGGAGAGAGCGGAGGGGGGGCTGGTGATTGGCACCAGTTCAGGGACCTTAACCCTTTGTCTGCCAGACTCCAGCTCCCCTCCCAGAGGAAAGGTCTCCCGTGAACTAAGACCCCACACTTGCTGAGCACCCAGGCCCCCGGCTTTGCAGGATTCCCTGAGGCACAAGCCACAGGCAGGAAAAGTCCCAGCTCACCAGCACCTCAGGGTGTCCACCGATCTCCCGTCCTTCCCTGTCTCCAGCCACCCCCACACTCCAAGCTCATAGCGACTCCCTCCCCTGCACCACCCCAGGGCATGCTTGGCCTTCCTCCCACTCCCAAGGCCTTTAGCTCCCTGCCCTCCTTTGCTGCCAACCCCCTTTAACCATGGGGCTCCATCCCTGGGCCTCCCTTTACATGGCCCCAGCCTCTCACCCACCCCCATGGGTAGGCAGTGATACCCAGCTGGGCCCGGCCCCTCAGCCGAGTGATGGGGAGGTGATGGGACTAGAAGATGCTCTGGTGGCAGGTGGTGCTGGGCAGTGGCAGGCTGGGGCAGGAATTACCCAGCCCCCTTTGCTAACGTTAGTACGAAGGAATAGCCCAGCCTTTCCCTCACCCCTCCCCACAAGGAAGGACGGGTTGTCTGCTCAGGAGAGACAGCAGGGCTGGGAGTCAGGACTCTGGGTCTGCACCAGGTCTGGCACTGATTCATTGGGCAAGTCATTTCCCCTCCTGGGGCCTCAGTGATGCACATGTGTAAACCGAGGACACTAATATCTGCCGACATAGGGGCTGTGCAGCCAAGTGAACAGACATTGTTAAAGTGCTTGGAGAGCCTCTCGTGGGCGTGCTACCGACATGCCGTGGCGTTGTTCGATGTTGCCCACTGGCCGTGTCCCAGTGGCCTGGAGAAAGGCCTCAGCATCGGTGCTTTGTGACAGTCAGTGACGTCCAGCTGGGAAGCAGGGCCCCTGAATCTTCAGGTTTTCTGCTGGATTTAGACCTCTGAGACATCACCATGGAGCATTGCCTGCTACTGCTCCCACAACAGCCATTCTGCCAGCAAATGGTGTATGGGCTCTGTGTGAATCCATGGCAGAGGCTTTCCAGGCTTTCTCTTCCAGGTTAGCAGGGGTTTAGCACAAGAGCATCTTCTCTTTCCAAGGGCTTTATAGATATTGGCATAGACCTTTCATCACCCTATTGCGCTGATGATGGAATGCTGCTGCAGAGAGTGGTCCATGCCTGGTCTGTCCAGCTGCATCATTAATGTGGAGAATAGCTGTCCTTGGATGCTCATGAAGTGTAGGCAATCTCTGATAAACCAGGTCTCAAGCCGTTAATTCAAAGTGAAAAATATATTAAAAACAAAACAATAGATACCAAATGGAAAAAGGGGGCAGTGATTGCATGAATATAAATTAGAAGCTTGGAATTTACAGAAAATTGATAAGAGAAAGCAAAAGGACACAAAGAGGCATCTATGGCCAGCAAAGTTAAGGACAATAAGAAAGGTTTCTTCATGTATATTAGAAACAAAGGAATCCTAGCAATGGTATTGCCCATTTACAATGGAAATGTAGAACTGCAGACAAAGCAGAAGCGTTCAATAAATATCCTCTTTCAGTATTTGGAAAAAGCCAGATGAGGTATATCATAAGATGATGAAGAAATACTTTCCATTCCAACAGTACTCAGGAGGATGTTAAACAGCGCTACTACAGTTGAGATTTTTAAATCAGTAGGTTCAGAGAACTTGCAACCAAGAGTTAAAAAGAGGCTGGCTGAGGAGCTCTCTGAATGTTAATGTTGATTTTTCAGCATTTTAGAGTACTAGGAGTTCCAGAGGACTGGAAGAAAGCTCATGGTGTGCCATATGTAAGAGGAAAATGGGACATGTGGGTAGTTACCAGCCTGTCAGCCTGAATCAATCCTAGGCAAATAATGGAAGCGTGATTCACTCATCAGTCAATAAAGAATTAAAGAGGGGTAACTAATATCAATCAACATGGGTTTCTGGAAAACAGATCATGACAAACTAACCTGATATCGCGTTTTGACAAGATTCCAAGTTTGGTTGACAAAGGTAAAAATATCATTAGACTTCTGCAAGCATTTGAGTCGATACTGCACAATATTTTGATAAAAACTAGACTTAAATGGCCCTGCCCACCATTACATGGATTAAAAGTGATTAAATGTAACTGTGACAGGGAATCAGCATGGAGCAGGTGTGTTTCCACCGGAGTCCTCAGGGGGCGGCTCTTGGCCTTCGCTATTTCAAGACCCAAACCAGAAATCATCACCAGGAAACTCTGCAGACGACACCCAGCTGGAAAGGGGTGAGTGGGGAGGAAGCCAAGTCCTGGATTGCTTCAGAAACTGGGCAAGCAAAGGCTGTAGCCAATAATCAGGCTTTGTGGCTAGGAGCAGCCCTTGAGCCTTGTGCTGAAGCCTCAGACAAAGCTCTTAGGGGGCGCAGGAGTGCCCAAGGCCTGAGCTTGGCCACTCAGTGGCCCAATCCATCAGGTACAATGTGACGATCGCCGTCTTGGCCAAAAAACAAGGGGATTGCGCTGGCGGCCTCCAGGGCTCAACACCTGAGTCTCTCCAGCTGCGCGCTCCAAGGCCAGGGCAGGGCATCACTAATCGGTGACACACCCTGAGCAGTGGGCTAAGCTGCCCATTGAAGCATTGCTGAGCAGCCAGTCCCCGTCCTGCCGGACCACCCAACACCTGGCAATGTTGTCAATGTCCCACACAAAGAGGGTCCAGTGGATCTTGGAGCCAGGAGTTTCCCTGCTCTTCTGCCCCGTTTTCCTCTCTCTTAATCTAGTTCTGCCTGCCCCAGGAAGTGCTGAGTTAATCCCGCCCCCCGCTGGTGGAACCCCTGCTAGCCGGATACATCGCCCACGTGCAGCTCAAGAGGCCCCTGCGAGAGGCAGGCAGCATCTCCTTGCCCATGGTTGAGGGAGAGTGTAAGAAACGTGAGAGGGGATAAACTGGGATGGCACTGGGGCAATCCCATGCATTCGCTTGGCAGCAGAGCACCGTCTGCGACACTGGCACTCTGGCTGCTGCTTCCCACTGCAGTGATTTACCCCCTGCCAATGATAAACCAGCTGGCAGGTGGGAGGGCAGCCCAGCTGGGGTGCCACAGCCCCTGACCCCTCAGTGCAGCACCAAGGACCCAGTTCTGCTTGCAGACAAAGGTGGGGAAGTTGTGAGCGCGTTTCCCCAGGGTGCCAAGCCCAGGGGCCCATTAGGGTTGCAACGTGCTCCTGGCTTCTGGAGCGATGTGGCATCTTGCCCAGTGACGGGAGCTACTGGCAGAAGGCTCTGTTCTGCGCTGCTCTAACTCTTCCGCAGCCCTTAGAATTCTCCGGTGTGGACAAGATCAGGCCGTTCCCCTAGCGCTGCCCTGAGGATCTCAGAGAGCCCTGGTCAGTGCCAGCGTCCTGGCCCATTCTAACTGGGGGACGCGAGGCACGGAGCGGGGAAATTGCTTGTTCAAGTCACCCAGCAGGCTAGAGCTAGGAATAAACCCCAGTCTCCTGGGTCCCAGGTCTGTGCTCCACCCACTGGCTATACTGCTTTTCGAGACCTGTCACCGTGGTATCTGGCCCACTGATTTCAGCCAGCAGAGTCAGTGAGTTACTCTGGCCTCACAGGGAGTGAGAAGTGCAGCTCCATGAGCTGGGTGGGCCAGCTGGGAGGGAGGTTCCGGCAGACGTGTCCCACCCGTTCCCACAGGCTGGGGCGGGTTGTTCTCATGAGGGATGTTTACAGAGGACCGTGGTCAGAGCCTGGTGGCCCAGTTGCAGCCACCAACATCCTGTTCCCTCCCTCGCTGCGGGGAGCTCGAGTGGAAAAACACTGACCCCTCCTCAGATCAAAGGGCTGGAGCCGGGCCCCAGCCCCTGTGAATTCCAGGGGCGAAAGGGAGACAGATAAACAGCCCTTTCCCAAGCCGGCTGTGGAGCTCCACGGGTCAAGGAGCAGAGGGGCGGACGGCCCTGCTGCTTCCTCTCGCTTGGAGCCAGAGCCCTTCCAGCCCGCCGCTGCTTTGGCTCCTGTCAGACTCTCTCTGAGCAGGGCCGGGGGCAGGAACCCATCAGGACGACCCCTGCAGCCTGCACCTCGCAAAGCCCCTGTTGCTCCCCATGCACACCCGGCCGCTGTCACACTCTTTTCCTGGCATAACACCCAACTGCTTCCCTCATGCAGAGAGCTCCTGGCCGGGGGGCCAGACCCTGTCCATGCCCCTGGCTGTTGCATGGCTGGAAGCCCAGGCGGCGGGTCCGGCCATGTGCGCTCCAGTCTCGCCTGATCGGCCATGCTAGCTGTCGCGCACTCTGGGACCCGCAGCCAGAAGGTGAGCTCTGGAGAACCACCCCGCAGGGAAGGGGCCGTGTAAAATGGGAACTAAGCTCACCCTGCTGCGGTGGGCGCCGGTGCCACAGGAGAACAGGCAGGTCCAGAGGCAGGAGAGCAGCTGGAGCTGCACCGCTCTGGCAGCATGACATGGGGGCTGCGTGACCAGGGCAGTGTGGGGCTCTCTAAGCAGGACCCCGGCCGGGATGGTTCGGAGCTAATCCCCGCACCCGCCTGGGGAATACTGGGCTGTCACTCCAAAGCAAGCTGCTTCCCCCCCAGCTGAGCCCCTGCTCCTTCCCGGCAAGGGAGGCTGCGCTACCGCATGGCCCAGGGCTTGCCCAGGCAGTGTCTCTGTTGAGGCTTGGGCAGGAGACTATCTGGGCCAGCATGGGGAGAGGCAGCTCGGGCGCTTGTAATGGTTCACTTCATTAAGCTAATTGGCTTTTCGTGCAGCCAGGAACACACATTGTTTTGCTGGGGGGTCCTGTCATTTCCTTTGGAGCATGGTAAAGCAGTCTGGTGAGTGCCGGAGTGTCCTTTGTCTAACAGCTGGCCGGGCTCTGGGAATGCAGCAGGAACTGAAGCTTTTGTTTGCAGGCTCAGCTGGGCTTGGGATGGTTCTGACAAACGCTGAGTGGCTTTTGCTTGCGCGCTGCGCAGGCCTCGCAAGTGTATTCGGGGGGTGGCTTGCAGCTGGGTTAATGGGTGCATTCCTTCAGGGTGCCAGTGCAGGGCACGGTGGTGCTTCCCAGCCCTCCACTGAGACACCGGCCACAGTGGGACATTTAATGGGATCGATTGAGAAGTACCGTCCTTATTTACCTGGAGCAGCGAGAGGCCCTGCCCCAGTTCAGGGCCCATCTGAGCTGGGCGCAGCACGGACATGGAGCGAGAAATAGTCCCAGCCCTGCAGAGCTCCACAGGCTGGGAGAACGGGAGCATCTTTCTCCTCAGATGGAAAACCGAGGCTCTGACTGACTTGCCTGCGCTCACACAGAGCAGGGAACTGAGCCCCAGTCCCAGGCAATGAGCCCTGCCACTGGGCCGCCTCCCTCCAGTTGTAAACCTTTGCTTTGTACAGCCCGCTTCCCCACTTCCCGAAGGAGCGCCTGTCCCGTCTCTGCCCCGCTTGGTCTCTGGGGTGCTAGCCAGGTGCGTCCATTAACCCTTATCGGGAGCCGTCTCCCTCCCTGCTCCCAGAGCAGCTTCAAACACCATCCCTTCCTGCTCCCACAAGGTGGAATTTGCTCCCTCCTCCACCCCATACCACTCCCCACCCAGCTGGACAGGTGCGTCCTGGGCCGGGAAATGCTAGCTGGCTAAAGTGCAATGTCTGGAAGCAGACTGACGGGGGTCCTATTATCGGATGGGAGGGGAGTTTCCCCCTCCCATTCCCCCCACTGCAGCACCTCCCTCCCATGTGGCCCTTACCTGGGGTTTCGAAAGCCGACTGGCCCCTTAGAAGATCTCCGTTTGGGCACCCAGAATGATTAGCGCTTTGGGTGATCTCAGCCTTGGCTCCTGTGTGCACTAGAGCCCTCGATGAGCCCCGAGACGGAGAAACTCTCTGGGGTGCAGACGCCTCCACAGGGGCTGCCGGCTTTGGAAAGCGCTTGGGAGACCTTCCATCAATGGGCTGGAGAAGGGCAAAAGCAGGTCAGGACGAGGCACTGGAGCATCTCATCTGCTGGGCCTGGATGGCGTCTGCCAAGATCTCCGTGCAGGGGGTGCCGGCACTGGGGGCCAGGGGGCCATGGCTGCTCTCTCAGAACAAGTGCCCAGGTGCTGGATTCCGTGACAGCCGGGTGTATCTGCTGGGACAGCTGGGTTGGCTGTATCCCTCAAAGACGAGTCGGGGAGTGATGGTGCACTAGAACAGCAACAGAACTTGGCTGGGCTTGGATCTCAAAGCATTCACATATTAGAATGAAATAAACTCTCGCAGTCCCCTGGGGGACAAGAGCAATATGGCGATTGACATTTTACAGATGGGGAAACTGAGGCACGGAGCGGGCAGAGACTTGGAAGCATCAGGGACAGGCCTGTGCTTTGCCCTCATTCCAGGTGGGGGGCTGGGTGAAAGAGTTTTGCACCATTAGCATGAGACTGCCATTTTCAAAGGGCTGGCGGAAGCTAGCCATTTCCGAGCCCATGGGAGTTGGTGTCTGAGCCCGAAGGTATTTAGGTGCCTGACTCCCACTGGGGATCTGTGTCTGACTCCCTGAGGCCAGGGAGTTTTGTCTGGGCTGAGGAGTGAATGGTTCTGTGACCAGACCCAGGGCCCCCTCTGACAATGCAGGTCCCTGCGGTGCCCACCTCCTTACTTGCTGACTGGAGCCAGGCGGGTGGCTCTGGGAGATCACCCTGGCCCCGGATACTGTGATGGGATAGGGGCTGTCGTGTGGGGAATGGGAGAGCAGGGGAGGACTTAGGGGATGGACGATACCGAGAGCCTGTAACTGAGCTAGGTAAGGGAGGAAAGGTCAACACTTTTGCCTGGGAAGAGGACCAAGGAGGAGTGGCAGGAGGGAAGTAGTTTAAGTTTGGTTGGGGCTGTGTGGGGAATTCAGGTATCCTAAGCTGGATCCAAGCACCCTGAAAGCCCAGAAGACCGATTGAGGGTCCTGACTGTGCCTGCAAGCCTGCTGTAACTGCGTTCCTGTTGTCCAATAAACCTTCTGTTTTACTGGCTGGCCAAAGAAGTCCCTGTGAGTCCAGGAGAGGGGTGCAAGGCCGGCTCCCAACTCTTGTGATCAAGATGTGACAGATAATCTGCCCTGTTTCCAGAGAGGCTGTAAGATTCCCCCAGCGCTGAGCCTGCAATGCAAAGCAATGCAAAGGGAAGTTAGCTGGGTGTCAGGAAGCCTTAAGATTAGCTGCCAAGCCTGGTTAGGATGCGGCATCGCAGGGACAGGAAAGGAGAGCGGAGGTCAAACCTAGGATGCAGAGCCATTGTTAGACTCGAAGAAACCCACACTGGTGACATGACACTAACAAGGTCCAATGAGCATTTGTGTCATGCGGCCCGCGGACTGCATTCATTACTGCTAATAAACCAGCCTCGGAGCGGGGAGACGCTCTGAACAAAACGAGGAAGCGCCGAGGAAACTTGAAATCCCTCCAGCTTCCCCAGAGTGAGCCCGACAAGGCGCTAATGAGGGGACTGGGACACTGAAGTTAACAGGAGCAGAGCGTGAATTCACCTTGAACACAGAGTATGTGTCCTTGGCACTAGCTAGTGCTGCTGGATTTGTGCGAGATTCTTTGCTAACACCTGCTTGGATCCTGACCCACAGCCGTGCCCCTGGGAACCCGGCCATACAAATCTCTGAAGGGGGAATGGCCATTCATTGTCTGACACTTCCCTATGAGTGGAGACAGCAGGATTTGGGGGGTGAAGAAGAATGGTCATTGGTGGCTATTCGCCTGCTTTAAGAAGTCCCATCCACCCAGTCAGAAAGCAGACGTGATACCAAGTGACACATGACACACCGCAAACAGCCAAGGGTTCAACCGAACAGCTCCAGGGATGGGAGCAGCTTGACACCAGCCAAAGATGGGAGCCGCCTGCAGAGCTCAGGGTGGATTTGTCAGCAGAAAGAAAAAGGCCACTGCGAGCACTAGGCCGGCTCCACAACCACGGGGGCTGATTGGAGTTTGTCCAAGTGGAGGTTGGAGAATCAAGAACCCCCGTCACCCGACCAGCCTTCCCTCTCGTGCGGCTAAGAACTTGCTGAGGGCACCAGGATTGCTAGGTTGGGCTGTGCTCTCACCATGCTGTAGATTCACAGAATTGAAGGCCGGATGGATCCATCAGATCACCTGGTCAGAACTCCGGTAAATCACAATTCAGAGTTTTCCCCCATTACTGAGTCCGATAGCTTGTTTGGCCAAAGCATCAAAGCCATCTCCCTAAAGCGCTCCAGGCCTGGCTCTGAAGACCCCTTGGTGTTTGGCCAGCAGTTTTACGTCACCCTCCCTGTTAACATGTGCATTCCGACTCTGACTTGGGGCTCGCTGTCTATTCACCTTGGCTACCTCCAATGGTACCCAAGTGATCAGAGCACAGCCAGCTCCTGACTTTCGCCTCCTACCGGCTGGTCTCAGCTCTCGCCCAGGGCAGGGAGAATTCGTTTGGAGCCCAGGATCTGGCTGCTACAGCCCCAACTTGGCATCTGCGTTTTCAGGGCAGCAGTAGCGGTTGCCTGGTGTTCCAGTTTTTCGAACAGGGAACCACGCGGTCGAAAAGGGACCCTGGCTGGTTCCAGTCAGCCCCCTGACTGACCATTAAAAGCCAGTCCGCGGTGCTCAGGCTGCCTTAAGCCAGGCTTAGTGGCTCGCCTCAGAAATTGGCCAGTGGTCCTGCCTATATGGGGGCCACAGGCTCCACATGCTGCTACCCACCTGGCACCGATTCCACATCCTGGCCGCTGACCAAGCCAATGGGAGCAGGGGAGGCGGAACCTGTGGGCACAGCAGTACGCAAGAGCCTCCCTGTCCGTCCTCCCCAAGACCCGGAACTGCCAGACTCTTCCAAGGCGCAGAGAAGTGCCAGGACAAGATAGAGACAAGCTTGCCTTAGCCTGCAGCTGCTGCCAGAAGCCGCCCGAGGTAAGCTCCAAGCCCCAACTCTGAGCCCCAATCCCTCCCAAGCCCTGTGCCCCTCCAAATCCAGAGCCCCCTCCTGCAGTTCAAACCCCTCATCCCGGTCCCATGCCGAGCCCCACACCCCCGCCCACAGCCGTAACTCCGTCCTGCACCCCAACCCCCTGCCTAAACCTGCCGCCCCTCTCGCACTCTGAATCCCTCAGACCCCACCTCCCAGCCTGGAGCCCCACGGCCTTCACCCAAACTCCTCATCCCAGCCCTCACCCAGGGTTCCACACCCAGCTGGAGCCTCATCTCTCCAGCACCCCAACCGCTATCCCAGCCCAGAACCCCATTCTGAACCATTGTTTCTGGCCCATCACCCCAGAGCCGTTCCCCATTAGAGCCCTCACCCTCTCCCGCACCCAGTCCCTGCCCCAGCCCAGTGAAAGTGAGTGAGTGTGGGGGGAAAAGCAGCCACACGAGGGATGGCAGCATGTGAAGTGGGCGGGGGCCCTCGGGAAGGGGCAGGGCCCTAGAGAAGGGCCGGAGCTAAGGTGTTCAGTTTTGTGTGATTAGAACATTCCTCCGGCAGCAGTAGGGCAAATGGTGCTGGGCCAAGCACAGATTCCTGTCCCCAAATGGTCCCAGGTGAAGGTTCATATCCACTCTATTACGCTAGGGAAAACCCGTGGGGCCTGGGATCATCCGTGGGGGTGAGGCGGGGAGGGGTTTGAAAGAAGGCCGGGCGGGTATTGCCAGCAGTTCATGAGACGCTGTGGGGCCCAGAGTAATGTGGAAGCAGCTATGAGTGTGGATGGAGACAAAGGGAGAGGCTGGGCTGGAAACCGGGGGGAGGGTAAACAGTTTTACCGTCCGGCCCAGGGCAGAGCGTGGCACAGGGCACAGGGCCACCGCTACAAGGCAGGGCTCCTGGCTAAGGCAGAGGGCTAGCTTGGGGTCTGTTCCCCCTTCCTGTGGTGACTGTGGCAGTCCTCTTGTGACCCACTGCCAATGGGAGGTACCTGCTTACTCAGGCAGGGTGTGAGCCCCGCATGCAGTCAGGGCTCAAGGGGCTGTAGAAATTCCCTGATGGAGAGTGCGGGCTTGTGACCGATTACTTGCGCTGACATGATCAGTGCATGGCACAAGGCCGACGGCCGGACCCTCCAGGTGTGGCTCTCCCTGGAGGGGAAAGGGAAGGCCCCGGCCAGGCGTGCCCGGAGAGGAGCAGGGGGGGAAGGTGTTCCTGCCAGAGACAGGGAGAGTGTTTGGGTGTCAGCCCCATGCGGGAGCTGGCTCCAGTCCCTCTGCCAGTAACAACACCGGTTTCTGCTGTTTCTGGTGGTCGTCATGCAAGGGACTGCTGCCACATTCTGCCAGCCCAACCGTGCAGGTCGCCCACCGCGTGGGTGTGAGGAAGCTGGGCGGCCTCAGGAACTGGAGCCTTGACTTCCAGCCTGGGCTGCGGGGAGGAAATTAGGGCTTCCAGAGTCCAGGGAGAGGGAGCCTCGCGCCCTGTGCCGCCTTCATTCCACAATAAGGTGCACCGCCAGGGCCCGCGGATTCCTCCCCTCAGTAGCCAGGCCGGGGGTATGGCGAGCCTGGCACTGCTGCGGTGAAGGGGTTTCAGGGGCGCTGCCTTAGGGGCTGAGGGAGGGTGTGCCAGCCCTTTGAGGCACATTGCTCTTGATCAGAGCTTCCTTGTGGGCCTCCACCGGAACCCTTCCTCCGAAATGAGCAAGGTCCTGGCATCCCTGTCTTGGCTTGCGCCCATGTTCCGCTCGCCCTTGCAACAGACCCTGTTGTCTGCAACTCGGAGCCTCTGTCAGTGTCTCATGTCAGCCAGTGACACAGGAAAAGCAAGAGACCTGAATGAGCCTCAGCAGCTGAGCAGTGGTCGCGGCCTGTGGAGAGCAGGTGGCATCTGGGGGATTTTCCCTCTGGCCTCGTGGCAAGACCACGTGGATGCGCCATCCCGCAACAGGAAGTAGAGTCGGGAGAGGCCAGGGCCCTCACACATCTCTCCCTGCCTACTGCACTTCAGCTATGCAGCAGCTCGCAGCTGGAGGTGTTGTGATCATGGCAGGGAAGCACCTCCGGGGCGGGGAGCGTAGTATGCAAGGAGTTGGGCCTTGTTTGAGAATCTCCCCCAGCATAGAGCAGGGACAAGAGAAGACACAGATGCAAAAGTATGGCAATGGAGACCAGCAGTGAGTTGACATGAAGCCGCTGTAGGAGGAAGCCGAGGTGGGGCCCCTGAATTCGAGGCCGGCCTCTTCCAAACGCCGCACCCCAGGCAAAACATATGCAAGATGAGAGCAGTGCCCATGTCCCCTCGCCAACCTGCCCCCCTCCAAGGATTTTAATTGATTCCTTTTTGCTTTTGTTTATTAACAATTGGCTCTCCAGGCCATGCTGTCAGCTGGGATGTTCATGGCTACCCCTGCGTCTGCAGCTGCTGGAGCAATGGAAGCAGAGCTGATGGAGCTGGGGCTGGCAGCGCAAGCTGTGGTGCTGGTGCTATAATATAGACACTCGGAAATCGAGAGCCGAGTAAGTAAAAGACATCTGTTTGTGTGTGTCATGGCGGCCGGCACTGGCTTTTCCATTGCTAGGCCTCAAAGGGGCCTTCCTCCTCAACACCGGTCATCACTCCTCACTCAGCGGACATGGAGATAAACCTGGCTGGGCTACAAACCTCCCTTGGCATTCTTTCAGGGAGGGGAGTAATCTAGAGCAGAGGTAGGCAAACCACAGCCCCGTGGGCACAGCCGACCTGTCCTGCCCCGGTCCTTGAGCTAGCCCCCGGCCCCGTCCCCGCTGTCTCCCTCCCCTGCAGCTGCAGCTCGCCAGCGCTTCTGGCAGTGGGGCTACGAGCTCCGTCCGGGTGGCGCGGCGCCAGACATGCTGCTCTGAGCGCATGGTAAGGGGGACGAGCGTTGGGGGGTTGATGAAGGGGCAAAGGCCAGGGGGGGCAGTCAGGGAACAACGAAGCCGAGGGCGGTTGGATGAGGCATAGTTGGGAGAGCGCTCAGGGGACGGAAGAAGGTGGGTTGATAGCGTGTGGGAGTCCCGGGAGGCTGTCAGGGGGCGGGGGTGGTGGATAGGAGTTGGGGCAGGTCTGGGGAAGAAGAAAGGGGTTGAATGGGGATGAGGTCCCGGGGGGGCCGGTTAGGGGCAAGTGTCCGGAGGGGGTTGGTCAGGGACAAGGAGAGGGGGTTGGATGGGTTGAGAAGTTCCGAAGGGGCAGTTGGGTGTGGGAAGGGCAGATAAGGGGCGGGGCCAGGCTGGTTTGGGGAGGCATACTAATCTTTTGTGAAATGAAACAAAAAAATCATTGCCCTTCGGCCATTTCCACATTTTCCTGTATTAGTCTTCCCTCCACTGAATATGGCCTACTCTGTTTGTCTTCTCTTGCTTCTTAAGGAAGGAAACTGAATGCTGCAACTACAGACTGGGCATAACTCATGAGTGATCGTACGCTGGAAAGGATCTGGGGGTATATTGGAATTCACAAATTATTAGCCAACAACGTTGATGCCGTTGCAAAAAGACAAATATCATTGACAGGAGTGTCATACGTAAGACAAGGGAAGTAAACTACGTTCCTCTAATTTTTCCATCCACGTGCGGAATTTTGGTTATGTGCACTGATATCGGGTGATGTGCGGATGTGGCGCCACCCGTCGAACAAAAACCCAGCCTATCACTCACCCTCACATATTACAGAGTATAGTTGCCCAACTGGTTTTTTCATTCTGGGTAGGCAGCCAAATTTAAATAGGGCCAACGTCTGTGCTCTCACTGAGCAGAAAGCCCCTCAGGCTTTGCTTAATTAACGAGTGGCAGCATATGGCTGGGGTAATACTTTTCAAAAATCCTACATCAGTCGCATATTTAACCTGGATTGTCACCTTCAGTTAAACACATTTAAAAATTCAGTCCGCCCGCTGTCTCGCAATAACCATAAAAAAAAAAAAAAAAAAAAAAAAAAAAAAAAAAATAAAAAAAAAAAAAAAAAAAAAAAAAAAATAAAAAAAAAAAAAAAAAAAACATCCAATATGTTCAATCTGTCATTTGAAAACAAACATCTGCGTATAATTGTGCAGGAAGTATTGGATGATGTATTCTATCTAATGTGAAATCTGAAAACAATTCAAATCTTTTATGTGCAAGCTTCTAGCTTCGACCTGCAGCAATGCGTGCAGTCTGAAAATTAGAATCCTATTAGTCTTCTTTAAAAGCGAGGCCAACACGAGCATCTTTTGAAAGGAAATGTCTCCAGTCAATACTTAACGGCAGTACGTGCACCGTTAACGTGTTTCTCTCATATAACAAATAATAGTACCGCTATAAATCCAAAGGAGAAAAATTACCTGAGTTCTAACAACAGTGGATGTGAAACTACATGGAGCTATAGAAACACATATTGGTTGTTACATTAGCTCAGTGGGTTGCTATTTCTACATATTAAGCTGATGGTCCAATATTTGCCAACGTATCAGCACATCAACGTTCATGGGAGTTTGCAACAGGGCAGGAGCTTAGCATACAGTGAAGGGCAAATAGATTACCTGCCAAACCATTTATTTAGAAAGTTTTTGAGCAAAGTTTAAGGAAGTCAAAATCAACAACGTACGACCACAAAGATCCCACTTTCCCTGCAAAAATTCAGAGAAAGCCACTTTCTTTGGATGTCAATTGTTTATCTCAGACCAGGGGCGGCCAAACTATGGCTTGTGAGCTGCAGGTGGCTCTTTCACGTTGAAGTGTGGCCTCTGATGCCTTCCCCATTTCTGCCCACCTTCTCTGCCTACCTAAACTGTTTTGGGCAGCTCAGGGCAAGGGGGCGGGGGCTAGGGGCTTCAGCCTGAGACCATCCCAACCAGCAAAGCCCTAACGCGCCACAAGGCTGAAGCCCAGAGCCCGGCAGCAGGCCCGGCTCTCAACCTTTCCTGAAGATTTCGTATTGGCTTCAGAGGGTCAGTAAGTTTGGCCACCGCTCTAGACTCTTGAAGAATTATCTACAGGGTAGCCTCAGCTTCCCAGGGGAATTTACAACTATACAGAAAGGGATCTCAGTTTCTTTTTTTTTTTTCCTTTTATTCTTCATTCTTTTTTTTTTTAATAGTTCCAGGATTTTTAAAAAAGCAACAGACCTATGCTACTAAAATCTACACAGAAAATAACTGCTTGGTTTTTTTTTTTTGGAAAAGCACAGTGAATCTTTTTTTTTTTTTTTAGACTACAGTGCAGTCGAATTCCTGATAGAGTGGTTGATTGATTAGTTGCAACTTTTTTTTTAAAAGTACTTGAAACAACTCTCTAAGGAATTACATGAGGTTTAAGAAAGAAGAAAGAGTAGGGAGTCGAGGGAGCAATCATGTCAGAGTTGAAGAGCATTAAAATTTTGCTTTAAAAAAAAAAAAAATCATCCCAGTGTTCAGCCCCCCCTCCACTTCTGCAGAGTGCAAAACAGCAATGGTAGCCGCAGAATCAAACCCATGGCTTTTGGCCAGAGAAAGTCGCCCACTCCTCCCAATCCATATATCTCTGGGCCCAGGATTCCAGTTTGGTTCCCTCATGTTGCCCAATCACACGCTGGGCCAGTGTTTTTGAAGCCGACCAGAAGTCGCTGGTGCTCCTGTGACATTCTATCCCTTGGGGGCGATGAGTCCTGGAACCTATACTCCTCACTTTGCATAATGATCCTCACATTAAAATAGGCCTTGTAAGTGTCCGGAGAAAGGTTATGAACCTGCTGAAAGTCATGTCTCTATCCATAGATGTGTCTCATTAATGGATGTAGTTACCAAAATTGTGTTGTATGGTGGTTCATAAAACATGCTGTAAATTGTGGAATCAGCCAGACATTAGCTCTCTGCAGGCAACAGCCAAGGAAAGTAACCACGCCCGGTGGAGTGTCAACCAGCCCATCACCAGCCATTGTCCAGCAAGGGAGCTATGATGCAGAGACTCCCTGCTGAGGCCACACCAGGGGGACTTGCTCAACCTTGCCCGAGACTATCAGCAAATGCCCCGGCCATGCCTGGATTGGGGTTTTCCAAGTAACATGGACTGCGAGTATAAAACAGACACAATGCCACATGCTGGGTTTCTCCGTCAGCCACAGCCCAGGCTGCACCAGGGATCCATCACGCCACTCACTTGGGGTTGCAGCTGCACTAGAGCCACGGCCCCTGGGCAGAGCTCAGCTCTCTCTCGTGTTATGGCCTTCGGATCGAACTGAATCACAGTATAGATAGAACAGTTGAATGTAGGCAAGGGGGACATAATTATAGATCCGAACTTCTGTTAGCGATATAGCCCGGCGGAGATGAGAGGATATATAATTTAAAACTAACAATTTCAGACGTGTTTCCCGCGTTCGATGACGAGCCGTGGGGTCTCGGGGGTTCGTGGTGTGCCCGGCGCTCAGGGGGCATCCAGTGACTTCCCCACCACATCGGAAGTAGGAGACAAAGTAGTAAGATTCCCTGATCCCCTCTGCGTCCTGCCCACAGGAAAAACCGAAACCACTTCCGCTCCTGCATGCGGAAAACCGATACTAAACCCCGCTTCTGCCACGAAGCCTGAACCGCCCCGTCCTCAGCTGAAGACTTGCTTTTAATCGACCTTGTATTGCCAGGCGCACGGTACTGAGTATTATGCCAATGACAAACCCACTTAGAATTAACGTTTGTAGTGATCTATGATCATTCAAGCAAGTATACTAGGCTTGAAGGTTGGAATGTATACCTACAAACGCTCGAGTCTATTGAACCATGTGAAAGAAGCGGGTCGGCGTCTGTTGTTGTGGATAGCAATGGCCAAACCGTGAGCGGGACGTTATTGGTTTTGCGGTAAAAATTCCCGAGAGTATGAAGTATACTGCTAATTAGACCGTCCAGCATGTGACTTAACAGTCGGGATTAGCTCACCCACAGTAGCAGGTGTGGTTGAGTAAGGTATATAAAATACAGGAGACGCTTTATAGACGGACTGTTGGGGGTAGTCGAACTGTTGCCGTCCCATGAATGTCTGACAGGTGTTCGACAGCTCGTTGATGCATAGGGCTAGTTTACCTAAAGGAGAAGCACAGAAGTAAGGCGGGTCTCTATGTAAATAGTTATTTTTGGAATAGCACGATCATAGCAAGGCTTTATGGATCCAATGGACGACCCATTGGGTACTATTTGGCCAGTTTATTTATAAAATAGCAAGAATGATTCTAGAGGCATCTCAATATAAACTCTCGTGGAGGATTGGATCAATAGCATCAGAGCAATAATTTATACGAGGAAAATATAGTGGCTCTCGTACTCAGACAGCGTTAATGACGCTAGGAATGGTTTTGGGCGTGACAATCTGGCAGGTTCGCG